>NW_006800196.1:144850-221316 GCF_000485575.1 Poecilia formosa | reverse complement strand
TGGTGAAGCTGAATTAGCCTTAAAAAATATATCTATTGATGTTGAGTCTATTAGGCAAGATGCCTCAAATGCATTTCAAGAAAGTGTTGAGTAAAGACTGTGAATATTAGCATATGTGGGGTTTTTTTCCACTTTCCATTTTTAATATAGTTACAAAAAAAACTCCAAATATTTTCTGTACATTTGTCATTATAAATCTGAGTGAAAAACATTTTTAGATAAGGTTAAATGTTACTAAATATGAAGTTCTGTTGTGGTCCACTCTACATGGTGGAGTTTAACCGTAAAGTTAAACTCAATTTTCTATTATTCTGTTACAGCAACTAAAATAGCAGTATTAACAGCATCAAACACCCAATAGCTTACATATCTGTGTAGAGTATTTGTGTTTAGGAAATAAAGTGTAAAAACTTCTTATCATCTTGAGTAAGTTCCGTCTGGTTATTTATGCTGTGTGAAATTCATACCCTGAACATCACAAAAACAATTTCGGTCTGTCCTTTTACATTTCTGTAGACAAACAGGAGAGTGACAGATTGTCCACAAACCAACAGCAGCCTCATCAGCAGCAGGAACATCCACCTCCACTACAGTGATGGAGCGACTCTGATAGCTCCTTTATTATGGAAAATTATTTTAAACAGCAGAAAACGGCTGAGGCTCATTTTTCTCGTGTTTCTGCCACTATCACTCCAGCTATTGATAAGATGTCTAAATTTATTGCAGAATAATTCTGCGGGAAAAGAGATAAAAGGTTGCTGAATAAAATATGAGGCGAAGGCTGTAAATTGTAGCAATGCATATCATTTCATTCAAATGTAGGACGCAATTACCATCTGCTACACTCATCAGTCCCCTCCTTTATGACTTAATTATATGTTTAATGCTATCAGATCAAGGAAAGGGCAAAACAGATGAATGAGAGAGAAAGAGAAAAGATTCCGCAACAAGACAAAAGGCAGATGAAAAGTAACATAAAAGGATGGAATTGATTTCATTCACCGGGAAATAGAAAAAGTTAATTTAGATACAACGTTCCCTCATCTCCTGCGTCTTTGTTAGATAATAAACGCAGTGTGTCGCCAATAGGTCCCAAAGCAGTCAAACAAAAGAAGTCAAGTTCCTCAAAACTGAAAGTCTTCCTGCTTCCATCTAGGAAGATAGCCTCTTGGTGAATAATTCTGAGTGTTATGTGGTCACTGCAATTTTTCAGCTCATGAAGATCTTAGTCATGTATAGCTTAAGACATCAGGGGGATTTTAATGGTGAATCACAAAAGCGTGAAACTACAGTTTATATCTGCATGTATCATCTTTGTAAAGTCTTGCCTTGATCTGTAAATCTGTCCGTAGTATTCATTTTTTATCCTAGTAATTGTGATTTGTAGCTCACAATTTTCTGCTTTGCTTTTGTGCAACAATATATTCTTGCTTCTGCATGATTCAATTGGCAAAGTGAAAATAAAACTTGACAACACTGAAACTTTTTGTTTGGATGCAAATCATGTACGTCAGTGTGCACAAAGGAAACTGGGGTTGTCCAAATGGCTGTGGGGTAAGAAACCCGCCAGTGGGCATCACAGGTGCCAGCGGGCACTGTCCTAACTGTGTACCTTTGGCCAGATCTCATTACAGGGTGACATTTAGGACCGTAGCCGTCCATGCCAAGTCAGCCCTCTGGATTGAGACAAATTATGTAGTTATTTTTTATGTCAGACATTAAGTCATATCCACTGGGAGCCAAATACGTATCACCTTCATGTCACCTGAAAAAAAAAAAAAAAAGATGAAAGGTGCAGATGCACAGAGTTACACAGATGCTATGTTCAATCTGATGAAATAACTGGCTTAATGTACAGAACATTTTAAAGATTAAAAAAACATGAATTAGCTATTTATTTCCATTCAAGATTCTTATTTAAGTCTAGAATTAGAGATGCACTAAGAGAAGTTTTTTTTTTCTAATCGATACCAATTTTAATTTGTCCTTCAGGTCAGAGCTGATGTTTCCTATTTTTTTTTTGTTTGTTTGTTTTGTTAGGACATTAACAGTGAAAGGAGAAATAGCACTGTGTAAGGATTTTGGACAATAGGAAAAGTAAATAATAACTAAATCATCCCCAAATATACCTCAAACTATATGTTTACAATAAAACTGTTTTTAAATTAAATTAAAGGAAAATATAATATAATTGATAATATGTATAATATCAACATATTATCAACTTATTATACATATTGTTGGATTTTGCATTTATAAACATGAAATCCTAGGAGTTTATAGGTTTGCATGAATTTAAGGAATAGGGGAAAAACTATAAAATATCATTTAGTATTTGACTTGATTATCAAGGAGGAAATTAGAGATTTCAATGTCTCCGCTTTTCTTGTTTTTTTCCTTTCCTTCAACAAACATATTTTATTTTCCTCATAGCTCTGCCACTAGGCTCTGTCGTAATTTCCTAGTTATTGTCTTCAAACTTTAAAAAATGTGAAAAATAAGTATTTTAAATTTCTGTAATCAACAATTTATTAAAAAATTAAATGCAAAATCTACAAGATCGTTCCCATAGGCATCAAAGTATACACCCTAACTTCAGCTTTTATGAAACCCAAATGCAAAGTGCATTTAATTATTCACTGTTGGTTCATGTGCTAAAAGACCAAAAATAACAGGAGTTCTTCGTTTCAATGCCTTTAATGAACAGGACAACATAATTTGATTTTTTCAATATTTAACCTGCCAAACCCCATTCACAGTCAATCAAGGGAAATTGGAAGATTCTGATTTCTGTATACAATTGTTATTGTTGTCCATGTGTGCTTTTAGCCCTGTGTACAGTGCATATAAAGAGAACTTTGAGCAAATTACTGTGCTGTTTCTCTATTTTCTTTCTCTGAGCATTGGCAAACACTGTTTTGGTTTTATAATTATATGCCAATAGACACTATAATGATTCCTATAACAGGTCCCTGTGGGTTTAAATAAAAAACAGAACAAAAATTAGAATGAGTGAAAATAATAATCTTAAATTTGCTAAATGCAGCAGTAAAGAACAATAAGGATTCATAAAACATCCTGGATGTAACCACAGGGGCTTCATGCAATATTATGAAACAATGCACCTGCACCCCTGTTATATAATCACAGATAGTTTGATGCAAAACCTGAACCCAGACAGAAATACAACGATATCAGGTAATTTACAGATGTTGTAGATTGATTTAAATTCCACATTTTCATTTTAAATAGCATAAAAGCTTTCTCAAAAAATTGTATGATCTTTTAATCCTTCTTACTTATTCTTTCTATAACTTAAAGATTTTCCTTTGTGTTAGATGTTATTATATGAACAGAGCTAAAGCGCCATCTTGTGGACAAGCGCTACTATATCAACGCTTAGTCCAAACAGGTTTTACCTCATTACAAATCAAAGCTAAAGGAATGCATGGGATTTTAAAGAGGGCGACAAACAACATAATAATAATAATAAAAATATAGCAGAAATTAATTAGGTGAATATATTAGTGGGTAAAATAATTAAGTGTGGAAAAAAAATGTGAAGCAATCAGTAAAGATTTTATAGGTCTCTTGTTTTCTGAAGAAGAGTAATAATATGAGGATGTAATTATTATATCTAATAGCTACAATTAACCAGCATCACTAAGTGGGAAACTAGCAGAGACCGCATGCAATGAATCCAATGTGTTTGGATGTTTTCCTTTATTGGTTAAATTGCAATAATTGTTCTTTGTGTGAAGCTTCTAAACGTGCCGCATATTTTCTAGCCCAACTTCAGCACATAACGGAAAGAAATCAGAATTTAATTGCGCAAAGGTCTCACTGATGGGGACCATCTGTCAAAACAAGCTGCACATCCACTAATTCTAATCACAATTAATTAAACGGCTAACAAATTACATACATCACAGTTAATACAGGGTGGGCGACTAACCTCAGGAAGTGTTATGAAACAAATTAGTATTAACAATGAAAGAAAATTACATCACATAACTAAATATTACACTCGTTTCCGCAAGCCATATTTCTTAATGAATTCCCTAATTAATTTAATTCGCACAATGTGCATAATTTGGTGCTGAAATGTCAGTGGGTCAGACCAAACCATATTGTTGCGAGCCGGCTGTTTCTACGTGCGCCATATTAGCACAACATGACCTCTATGTAAATTGCACCGACCGAATGATGTAATTTTAATTAGCATGTCCCAAAGATATCATGTTACTACATTCAACTCATTTTTACACATCCTACTATCAACAGAATGTATGCATGGGATTTCATTTTGAGTTATTATTTTTGATTGCAGAGCTCATGATAGTTTTTAATGCACCTTTTATTAACTTTTTTTAGCCAAGATGACTCACTGATAGCTGAAAGTTGAAGCTGGGAGCAGTTAGCATGACAGAGCCTGTTAGGCAAGCATTTACATGCAAATCACTACGGTATTTTAAATACAAGAAGGGATTTCCTCTAACAACATTTTAAACACTCATCCCAAATAGTCAATCTGTTGCTCTGAGGTCAACAATCACAATCAAACCTTTCAGTAATAACTTAGTTGAACAATAATCACTCAGTAAGTTTTAAAACCTCATCTCATTGGTACCCACAACTTGATTAATGGTTGTAAGATGGTTGTAAGAAGATAAAATTGGGAGTAAGACAAGAGTTGGTATTATAAGAGTCCTTACTACTTAAATTACCAAAATAAAACGTTACCAAAAACATTCCTCACAGCCATTTTTTTTACACTTGTTTTGCATGTACTGGTTTGTTTCACTCATTTATCTTTTAATGTATAATCCCTATGAAAGGAGCCTGGTGTTCATTCTAATGTCACCTCGATATTAGCCTGTGTTTCCAACACAAACACTCCATTCAGTTTTCTGTATAAAAAACCCCCAGCCAAATCTACCATATTATACCACGAAGAGTGTGAATGCTGAAATCAGTGAATAAATGAATAAATTGACCAGGAAGCCTGTGGGTACGTTACAGGGCTTGGGGGCTATCCTGAGGCCAATCATTTAGCTAACACGCTAATGAAAGTGTGTGTAGTGTGGTTAAGGGCAGGCACCATGGGAGGTACCACTCCCCTCCCTCCTCATGTTGGGGACTATTAATAGGCTGGATGGAGCCACTGGTTCTCCCAAGAGAGGCCTGTTGATGAAGAGGAAAACCTGTCGTTGCCTCCACTAATCACTGCCTAATGGCTGCAGTAACACAGGTTTTACTAATGGGACTCTACGTGGGAATCTGCACAATGCAGAACTGGTGTAGTCACAGAATCCTAATCAACCTAAATGCTTATCCAAGGAGTATATGAAGCTGACTGACCTATATTTTGGACTGAAATGTGTTTAACAAAAATGGGAACCAAGAGTTATTATTTTCCATGACTTGAATTACTTTAAAAGCATAGTGTTAAAAAAAGATTTACTTTCCTCCTAATTTTACATAATTAAATTGGTAAATGGCTAAAAGAAGCTCAAAAACTTTGTTTTTTATTATTTTTTGATAAATCTGGTAAAATATAAACTATTTACAACTTCTCTGTTTTTGCATGCTTCTCAATAGTGTTGATTATGTGCAGAGTTTGAACGGATAGTAGGTCACACACTTTGTACAGACTACACCTTAAAATTCTCAGGGTTTTAGCAACACACCCAGAAAATAATTGAAATATCTTTGTGGAGTCACTGGATCCTTCTAGTCAAAACCCTTCCCAGTCAGATCTGGCGGGTCTAGAGCCAACATAGCTTTTCAACTCCCTCCTTGGTTTTCTTCACATCTACAGTGTTCATTTCCATCGCTGACACCCAGATGTATGTTTTTAATTAACCTATGTCCACTCTTTTTCCCAACTCCTTTTGCAACTGCCTAATAGAACTCAAAACCTGGATGCCAGTATTTGCACTGTTCCTTGTATGTCTGATGTTTTTGCACATCAACACACCTACATGTAGATTTGGATCTTCATCTTCTATTCATCTTACCTTTCCCATTTTTTTGTCTTGCTACCATGGGGGCAAGAGTCTCCAGCCAATCTGCCCCCATCTCTGGAATTCCTTTCCATCTAAAACACATACATCTCCAACTCTCTCTCTTACATGTTCAAAATAGCAGTTTTAAACAATATCATGATTGTTAGTACTATAAGTCATATTTTAAGTTGTAAAAGTACTTTGTTACTTTTAAAACTCTTGTATTGCTCTTGTTTTTACCCAATTGTTTACAATGCTAACTTATAAACTTATAAACACGTCACAGTTTTCTGAAATGTGTTTATGTAAATATGAATAAATCCATACAAGACAATAATTAGATTTTCTGTTATAAAGACCATGCTGTTGTTACACAGTATACCATGCCATCTTGTAATTTCATTTATTTCTTTTTGTTGACATTTTTTCTACTGCCTTTTTATTTGATAGTTTATTTTTCTCTAGTAATATTTTTGAAGTTATTGCTCTCCTTTCACTTGATATAGTTGATAAATTGCTGTGTTTAGATACATAACTGTATTTATTACTGAAGGTCTAAACTATTTACTATTATTAAAAAAAATGTTTCAGATCATTTGTAAAATAATAATTAAAATTTGATCAATTAAATGGAATCTAAGTGTTAAACCATCAGTGAAATGTCCGCAGTGTTTGACGGTTACTTTTATTATTTTATTTATTTATTCATACTTCACATAGTCTATCATAATATTATCCCAGTGGTTCTTCTGGTTATTCTACATGTTGAGTAGTGTACTTGTTTGAGCAGGTTCAACCTGTTCTATAGAAAAGAAGAGAAACTCAGTTGTCATTGTCTATAAAAATGTTTTAAACGTATTACGCACATCCACACTTTCATGTCAGGAAAAGCATACAGGCATTGCTTTCAACTGCATAAAGTCTGGTTAGTTAAGTGACTAAGAGAGACCTTTCCTTTGTTAATACTCCACCTAGACCAGGATGTGTTACGCGCGGTGGCCAACCTACTATAAAAATTTACACCGGAGATTTATGGCTGGTGGGTTGTTCTAAATGTGAAGGTGAGGCAAACGTTTGAAATGTCAAAGTGCTTCCGGTTAAGACTTTCAAATTAAGATAACTTTAAGTAAAAAAATAAAACTAAATCCAACCTCCATCACACTTGATAAATGAGCATAAAAAGTGTGGTGTATAGAAAATGACTCTTTTGCAAAATCAGTCAACGGTTTCCAGTTAGATAAGGTGCATTTGATTGCATTATCTTTCTTTTTTCCTTTTTCATATTGTTTATATCAGTTAATATTTTGAAAAACAGAGATGAAAGCAGGAACAAGATGTAGTTAACTGGCATAATAAAATATGTTTAAGTTGTAAGTGCAGCAGCAGAACATTTCTAAATGTAAAACATGCAAAATTGTATTCAAATAAAGACTTTAAATGCCTTCGATTTTGATAAATTGATCTTCTACAGTGAACACATTCCTTCCTTCTGCTTCTGCTTCTGACAGAAAAACAAAATACATTTCTAACCAAATCAATTTAAATTAATTAAAAGTTTTAATTAAACATGAGCTATGTACACTAACTGAATAATCTTACCTGTGCACTTTGAAATGAAGGTTTTACGGCTGTTGCTAAATTCTGACTCCTCTTCACCAAGAAGTTGTCATATATTCATTTTCCTGAAAAGCAGAATTGCTGTATTAGGTCATTAAACATGAGTGATAGAGTAAACGAGTTAATAAAACACAACAATTTTTACAGGGAGATCTGTGTAAAAATACCAATTATTAAAATAACAGTTGTGTTAGAGCTTTTAAATTCATGAGTGATTATGGTTTTGGAAGTGGTGGTTTGCTAAACTGAGCAGCTAAAATTTTACCTGCAGTCTAGGCCTCTGTTTAGTTATTTCAAACCGGTGTAACTGTCATATTAAATGAAAAAGATTTAAGATTAACTAAAAATTTGGTCAAAGCAATTACCAGGTAAATGCTTTAACAGTCATTGTCTTTCAAACTTTTTGAAGGACAGTCATTGGTGTCAGTCAAGACACCAGGGGTTAGCTAATAGCTATTAGCTTCAGCCTCCGTGTCAAACAAATCAGGAAGACACCACGATAGCTATCGACTGTAGGTAATATATTACTGCATTTCATAGAAACTCACCTCAAAAATCATGAACTGTGCCTTTAAGTTAAACACGGTGAGTTTTACGCTGAAGGAGCAACACCGCGCTTCCTGTGTCCTTCCACCTTTCTCCGGATATTTTCCAGGATCTTGGAGGCCAGACTTCCCCGATATCTCGTCCAATCAGAGCACTGACAAAGTAAAACTCAGTTGCTACGTCCTCATACAAAAATATGTCTGTTAAAGAAGTTGTGAGTCGGCAAGACGTCGCTACAGAAGACTTTTTTAGGTGAGTTTTTACTAACTTGGACCGATTTGTTGAATCTTTCGTCTTGGATATGACGTTTCCGGGTGGCTGGACGTGACAGGAGCGGGACGGTATGGAGGGATTAAACCCACTTTGTGTCGCCTGACTGTTGTCAGACTCTGCTGGATGTCTTGACTGATAGCTCTGGCTGCTCCCGGTTCTCCGTGATATACATGCCACGCAGGCACGTAACTTCCTCAAAGTTTGCACAGAAGTATTTCATTTCAAGAATGACACTTTAACACATGTAGGTTTGCTATCAGACACCTGAAAATGATGAAGGTTAGAAGATACCTGCGGGGCAGTGGGAGGGTGCTCGCCTTCGTGTTTGTTGCTTCAGTGATTTGGCTGCTGTTTGACATGGCAGCTCTTCGCATGTCCATAAACGACGTGAACAGCCAGTTGGTGAAAGAGAGGGTGATCCGAGAGAAGGAGATCATGATGATGAAGAAACAGCAGCATCAACAGCAACATATTGTGGTCACGCAGGCAAAAAGGAGGGGGTTCAGACACCCAGTGCAGAGGGTGACACGTCCTGGGAATATACAGCAGAGCCCCAACCTCAATCTGGACCACATCTATAGACATAAACTGAATCCAAAGTTTGAGGTCAAGCAATCTAATCAGAGACAGGAAGGTCGCGATTTCAAAAGTGACAACTCTAAATCTGCTTTATCTAACCAAAACAATGGAGAAAGCCTTCCTAAGAAGAAGGCAGTGAACTTGGATTTAAACGTAGCAGTGGCCAGTGTGACTCAAGTGCAACCAGCTGTTGAGACAAACAAGCCAGTTTTAAAGACAGAACTTAATAAATCTGCTCAATTTGCACACAAACCTTTAAAAGAGAAGGAATTAAAGGCGGACGAAAAGGCTGAGAAGGATCTAATTAAGCATGGAATAAAAGTGAGTCATCCTACGGCAGAGGAGGCACACCCTGTTAAGACAATATCTCAGCAAACACCCGTCAAGGATGTTAACGGGAAGGAGGACGTGAAGCCAAAGATCAACCTGCAAGCAGGGGACAACTCCAGCGCCGTCAGGAAACCAGGCGTCCACAAAGTGCTTTCTCTGGACGCGACCCACGCCCCCAGAGACCCCAATGCTGTCGGCCAGTTCGGCCAGCCGGTGATCCTTCCGGGTAGTAAAAACGCAGAGGTGATGAAGAGATGGAACGAGGGCCACTTCAACGTCTACCTCAGCGACCAGATCCCAGTGGACCGTGGCGTTCCCGACACCAGGCCGGAAACGTGAGTACTCTGTTCTGTCCGGCATTTCAACTGAAAAACGGCCCTGCCGGCTCCATCTGAGTCGTTTGTTCGGTTTCCAGGTGTGCACAGAATCTGGTCCATGACGATTTGCCCACCACCACTGTGATTTTCTGCTTTGTGGACGAGGTGTGGTCCACTCTCCTTCGCTCTGTCCACAGTGTTCTCAACAGATCTCCACCGCACCTCCTCAAGGAGATTATCCTGGTTGATGATGCCAGTACTAAAGGTAAGACCCTCACCGCTAACTATAATCTATCAAATTTACTCTCACAACAATAAGCATTTCAGCACTTCTTAAAATAAATTTCCTGCATTTAGTGTAACATTCGTCCTTGGATCTTACTTGACACTGATGGGTTTTTTTAGACTATCTGAAGAAGCAGCTGGATGAGTACATGTCACAGTTTCCCAAAGTGCGAATCATTCGTCTAAAGGAGCGACAGGGCCTGATCCGAGCGAGACTGGCTGGAGCAGCAGTTGCCAAAGGTAAAGATGCTACATCGTTCATGAGAATATTTTTTTCTAACTTTAAGGTTTAATCAAAACAGTTACACGTCATTATCACAACTAAGGGGAGTTTGAGATTAAATTGTTCATAATCCTAGACGTTTTGTCACATTAAAACCACAAACTTCAGCACATTTTACCAGCACTTTATGTGATTGGCCAACACAAAATAGAGCAGAACTGTGTACAATCTGAAAAAAGTGTGACATGCATCCTCCTGAATACCGGCTTTGCATAACTAGAGGCTTAAAGTTTTGTATAAACTTTACAAAACAGCTCAACCTAATTGAGATTGAAAACATTGCAACATCAGATTAGACTGCATTAAGAACATTGTCCTGCAGGAAGGAGAATCTCAGGTCTCAAGTCTTTTGCAGCCTGAAACAGGTTTTCTTTGTGGCTTGTCCTGTTTATTTTCATCCATCTTCCCATCAACTCTGACCAGCATCCTGCTCACCCTGCTTAAATAAAGCATCACCACAGCGTCATGGTGCCACTGCTTTGTTTCACAGTCGGGAATGGTGCCTTTAGAAGGTTCTCATCCCAGTTCTCTGCCACACGTTATGAATGTAGGTCACAAAGTTCAAATTCGGTCTCATTTTTGATCTCGTTTAACCACATGTGGCAGACTTTTTGTGAAACGCAGGCTGTGTTCTCTACATGGCTTAGGTCAAACTGCAAGCAAAACCTCCCTCTTTTTAGCTTTCTTTCAACAATGTCTTTTTTTCTTCTTTTTTTTACCATTCTTTCATAAAGACCAGATTTGCAGCATGCACAACAAATAGTTGCCCTGTCTACTCACTCTCTCACCTGAGGTTTGCATTGCTGCTGCTCCTCCAGAGCTACCACCGACTCCTTGGCTGCTGATTACTGCTCTCTTCTCATGGCCTGTTGGTTTAGGTGAACAGACCTGCATTGTCATGTAAGACATTTTGAAGATGATGTATCATTTTCCTTGAATTATGCACTACTTTGGGTTGATCTGTCGCATAAAATCCCAATAAAATACATTGAGGTTTTAATTGAATTGCTGTCTGATCATAAATCACCTGCAGTCACACAACCATATGTTTGCAGGAACAGAATAGCTACACGTCTCTCATGTGCTAAAATTGGATAGGAGCATATAAATGAATGTCACAAAGTGACATGCCTTATGCCTTTGATCCATAAGGCATGTCACCTTATGCATCAAAGGCATAAGGCATGTCACCTTGTCAAAGCAGACTTCCTTATGTATTTGTCCAAGCTGTCTCTGCATAGTTGTAAGGTGTGGGCATGAGTGGTAGATTCAGAAAATCAACAAGATCAATACTACAGTAATACACAATTTTAAAATATGTGTATTACGTAGAGGCCAATATTGACTTTAACTGAAAATAAGTGTTTGTTTTCGTTTAATGCAGGCGAGGTTCTTACCTTTCTTGACTCCCATATTGAATGTAATGTGGGCTGGCTGGAGCCGCTACTGGAGAGAGTCTACCTGGATCGCAAGAAGGTGCCTTGTCCAGTTATCGAAGTCATCAGCGATAAGGACATGAGGTAACTAACTTACCGTAAATTGGATTTGAGATTAGCAATACTCTGCATTTAAATAAGAAATATCTTTTGTATTTGACCCAGTAAAAAGTGTGACTTTGTGTTTATTATCCGCAGTTACATGCTCGTCGACAACTTCCAAAGAGGGATTTTTAAATGGCCTTTGGTGTTTGGCTGGAGCCCAGTACCAGAGGATGTCATTAAAAAGAACAACATGAAAGTTACAGATCCAATCAGGTATCGTCCTCACCAACGCCTTTCTGTTCTTTATATTTCGCATTTAGTTTTGGCCCTATTAGGCATGTTTTACATCCTTCTGTTTCCCTGAACTCTTATCAGGGTAACAGAACTCTGCATCTCTTCTGCTTTTTGTTGTGTGCTTCTTGATTTTCATAGAGAGCCATTACCAGTAAATGCCTTCTTTGGTATTTCTGCTCTGAAAAGAAAAGTAATAAAATGACGAGGTGCACGACAACAGCTTTCTAGTATGTAAATCTTCACAATTTGCGTAAACCGTAATATTGGTTGATATTTACAAACACAACCACTGGACAACTTTATTTATGGCAACAAAGGAGGCAGGCATCTGAAAACAGTAACATCATAATTTTAATGAAAAATGTAATGAAAAATTATTTTCAGCAGTGCAATTATAACCACTGATTTACAGCACCTTCACTCTAATTTATTTAACATCATTCTAAACTATTATAGCAGATGCTCTGTGAAACAAAATGAAGATTTCCATGCTTAGATATCTATGGAGATGTACTTTGTTTTTATCCTTTTATAGAGGTATTTGAAACTGGGGGAGTGGGGGTAAAGAAATACCCCCAGAAAATTCCTCTGTTTTCTTGAAAAGATTCCTGCAGGAAAACCATTTGGCTCCATCTCATCTTTCAGGTGTCCAGTTATGGCAGGTGGCCTTTTTTCCATTGACAAAAAGTATTTCTTTGAGCTCGGCGCTTATGATCCTGGTCTGGATGTGTGGGGTGGAGAGAACATGGAGATTTCATTCAAGGTGAAAATCCCTTTTGTTTTTGGCTCTCTGAACTGTGGTCACTCTATTTCTGTCCACTTGGCTCCAGCTGCTTGAACAATGTTGCCATTTTAAAACAGATCTGGATGTGCGGAGGAGAGATCGAGATCATCCCCTGCTCGCGCGTGGGACACATTTTCCGAGGACAGAATCCCTACAAATTCCCGAAGGACAGGCAGAAAACAGTGGAGCGTAACCTGGCGAGGGTGGCCGAGGTTTGGCTGGACGAGTACAAAGACCTTTTCTATGGCCACGGGTACCAGCACCTGCTGGATAAAAAGGTCATTGACATTGGCAACCTCACAGAACAGATTGAGCTGAGGAAGAAGCTCAAATGCAAGAGCTTCAAGTGGTACCTGGATAACGTGTTTCCGGACATGGATACTCCCGCAGTCAAAGCTGAGGGCCTGGTATGTAGTTGAATTCAGAGAGAGTGCTGTTTGTAAAGTTTTTATCAGATGAAGCTGATTATGCTGCTTTGCTTCATGAAGGTTCCGTTGACCTTTTCATCAAAATAATCAAAATATCTTTGCAGCACTGCAGTTTTATATCTCTGAAAGTTTGATTTTATTTTCTAGGTCTTCAATCGGGGCTTGAGAAAATGCCTCGCCCTGCAGAAAGACTCTTTGTCCTTTGAGATCTGTGATCTTAGTAATCAGGTAAAGAGTTGTTTTGTCTTTGATCTTTATGTTACTGCAGATTTTAGAAAATGTTTTTGCAGTTTTTACTCGTAATCTTTCTGAGGGGAAGATATTTTTGAATTAATTGCAAGTTTGTGGCCGTAGCATAACAAAAAGAGAATTTGCTTACGCAAATGCATTCAGAGTCTGAGCTGGGAACAAAGCCATGACAAACAAGGGTGGAGTTCAACAGACAGAGGCTTTCTAAATCTGATGCTTTTGGATTCAGAGCACCCTCATTGAGGCATTTCTTAGTAACTAATTGTCTTCATGGTGTACAGCACTGGGATTGTGCAATAAACACAGTGCTTTGCAAAAAGTATTTATACCCATTAAACCTTTTTACTGTGTCAACTCTCAACATATGAGATAGAACAACACAAAATAGTTGCATGATTATGAAAGATAAGAAAATTATACTTTTTTGTTACATTTCTTATTAAAAAAAAACAACATATCATGCATTTATGTATACCCTTCTTTGGACATTATGGATAAACTGTTCAGAAAATAGGCTAGTAGGTGAATCTTTGTGAATAATTTGCATTTGGAAATCCACTAACAGGTGTATATTTGAATACTGAACCATAAATACTGTAATCCTGGAAGAAAACCTGTTGGATGGCACAAAAGACTTGAATCTGAAGCCGAAGTTTGTCTTCCAGCAGGACAACAACCTTAAACATGGAGTGAAAGCTGCAGTCTAATGGTTTGGATCAAAGCTTTTTCACGTGATAGAATGGCCTAGTCACAGTAAGGACCCAATCCAATTAAGAATCTGTGGCAAGACTTGAATATTAATGTTCAAAGACACTCAATCCAGTCCGAGTTTCAGCCATTTCCAGTGAAAAATCTGTAAAAAAAAAAAGTTTGGTGGTTAAAACCTAAGGAATTGTTGCTTTAATCACAACAAAAGGCAGTTTTACAAAGTGTTGACTCTGAGGAGCTAAATGCAATTAGATTTAAATCATTTAAATAATGTTTTTTCATCCAGATTACAATTATTTTTGTGAGTTTGTATTCATTTCTTACATAAAATACACTGAAGTTTGTAACGTGAGAAAAATTTTAGATGTTATCAAAACTTCTCCAAGGTGTTTTAAGAACTTTGACAACACATTAACTCTTCCCTTTTTTATTCCTTGTATTTCAGAATCAGCAATTTAATTACACCTGGTTGAAGAGCATTCGACACCAGGACCTCTGTGTTGCTGCCCAAAGCACAGGAAGTGGCTTCGCTTTGGTGCCATGTGACAACACCAAACGTGAACTCCGCTGGTCCTACAAAACTTCCAACTCGGCTCTAGTAAGTTCTCTGCACACTGCCGCTGTAGTGGAATTAAAGACGTACTTACTGCTTTGTTTATTAATTGTGCTTCCTCTTTTGTGCTTGCAAAGACGGAACATCTCATCTCGGAGTTTGTTCCCAGCCACATGTGCCTAGAAGCGGAACCTCGGGATGACTCTGTCCGTCTGCGTCCATGTCAGCCCAGCAGCGTCTTCCAAAAGTGGGAGTTTACACGTTACCACCTCCAATGACGAGTTTAACGACACTTTGTGGAAACATCCACTGGCTTTACTGCGTAAACTGTGGTCCAGCCGTCACACCTGGACTGACTGAAGCGGTTCAGTGGAAGAAATGTGCATGAATATCCATCAGCTGGTGTGGGTTGGTTGCTAGAGGATAGCAATCTCATTTAACACACTGGGAGTGTTTTTAAAAAAAACTGGGATTAAAATTGAGATCTGTGGAAAAAAAAATCCCAGTTTAATGGTTTAATAGTGCCTCAGATTTTGCTTCTTCATAGACTGAATAACAAATGAAGAATTTATTATTTTACATTAAAAAAAGTGTGGGTTACAGGATGTGGTGTAATATATGCTGCTTATTTGGGGTTAAATGCCTTATCCTTTTGATTTGATTTAAAACTCTCAATGGTATGATTTCTTTTCTTAACACTAGGGGGGAGTGTTGGTTCAGATGCCTAAATAAACCTGTGTTGTGAGCAAACATTTTATCCAACTGTTGAACTCTTTTTGGCCAAACTAATAGAAGAAGCATCTTATAATGAATATAAAACAGTCATAAAAATCTTGCTAGAATTCTTTATTTTGTTTAGTCTTTAGCCATGATGATGATGGATAGAACAGATTTTACTCCTACAAATGTCACAGTGCAACTCTTGCAAGTTATTGAAGCTGTACTTTAAAAAACTTCCAATTCATATTTTAATTTCACTCTTTATACTTACAAAATCCAGTGAATATGACATATCTGCAGAAATATTGTACTGACGTGGGCTTTTAAAACATTATCTGATTTTGTTTTTCTTCTAAGTATTATTAGGACGTGTTATTCAAGTCTTAGTAAGTCAACTGTAGTGTGTAGTATCGTTCTATCCAGATATAATATTTGAACTGGTTGTTTGCCTGCCTCAGTTGTGGCTTTTAAGCACAGCTCATACCTTGTCTACAAGGCCATTGCATTAGCTAAATCTGCTTAAGATTTTTGTTTTTGTGGGATACACATCTACATCCAGATTTTAACTATCTGACCTGAACTGCTTCCTCCAGTGAAAGAAAGTTGGCTTGGACATTCACGAACCACCCAGGCTCAAACGTAAGAGTAATAGTCCAGAGTAAAGCCAGTTTAACAGTAGAACGATCTGAGGCGGTGTCGACCTAGAGGGAACCGTCTGCTCCAAAATCAGCACCAAACATCTTCTGGAGAAAAGTTTTTATGATCAAAGACTGAGTAATTTTTTTTTTTCCACAAAAGTATGTTTGGAGGAGTCGAGGTGAGGCTTTCACCTGATACTGATCCATTCACTGGCTAGCATGATGTTGGCAGCATCATACCGTAAGATCGTTTGTGCACAAAGTTGATGGGTAATGAAGAAGTGTAGCTCCAATATCCTTAATTCCTGATCAAATCAACATACAGTTGAAACTCAAACACGACTTAAATGTCTCAGCAGAACGACAATCCTAACCGCATCCGAACTGGTTAAAAGAGGCTAAACCATGTCTGCCAAAATGCCACACTGACGCCGGAAGCTTCTGAATGGCCACAAAAAGGATGTAGCATCTGAACTTTTATGAAACGTGTGTGCCGTTCATATGTGTATTTGAGCATCTGCTTATAAATTTGACCCAGAAAATCCTCAGTAAATTCAAACGTGTGCCTAATACTTTCTTTTTTTTTTTTTCTGTTTTTTAATCATTGCAGTTTGTTGTATGATCATCTCTTTGGTTCAAATAAACCATTCAGATCCCCAAATTAGTATAACATACATATCCACAATAAATAAATAACAGCAATGTTAGGCATTTCTCAAACATAACGGCATTAAAATAGATTTAGGAGCGTCACAAATGTAAGTATATTGTGAATATCATCTTGGGTTTCTGAAACTACTGACATACATTTCACATTTCAGAGCTGGAACACTTTGTAAGCTAGTTGTAGTCATGTGTTTGGCCCTTCATTTTGTTTTCTTAATAGATTTGAAAAGCAGGTTATTTTTTACTCGTCAGCAGGAACTCAAACTCCTCTATCCTCTGTCGCGTGTTGCCTCTGCGGATCCTGCGGTAGGACACGGTGCTGTATTTGGAGGAGGAGAGGTGGTTGAAGGCGCTGCAGTCAGACTGCGTTGGCCCAGGCAGGTTCAGCTGACCTTGGCTGGGGTACTGCAGGAAGTCTGCTTCCACATCTCCCTCAGGCTGCATGTCACTTGATCTCTGGCTGTCAGCACCAGACAGTCTTTGAAGAAATTCTGCATCCCCATTCAGCTTTATATAACCGTCATTGTTGAGTAAGTCAAACAGGTGTCGATTTGAGGTGTCTGCTTCTGTCATCACTTCCTCTTTCTTAACTTGGTCCGCTGAAAAATAAGAAGCAAAAGTAGGCATTTGTAAATGCAAATGTTAAAACATTTGTTTTCCCAAGACTTTTAAGAATATCATACCATTTGATGCTGCTTTATTTTGCTGCACAAACTCTCCAGAAGTTTTCCCAAACTTTCCAGGAGTGACATAAGACTCTGCAGATGATTCCCCAGGGTCCGAAACATGCATTCTTTTAGTAGTAAATGTCTCAAGCTTCTGCTTTTCCTCTTCAGTCCAGATGATGCACTGGTTCAATTCCTTCTTCATCTCCAAGTTTCCTTTCTCTCCTGGATTAGTCTCCATCTGTTGGTTGTCTTCACCATCTGCCACACTGTTAAAAAGATTTTTGCACCTTTTGCCACTGAAGCCAGGTAAATTGGCAGATTCCTTGTCCAACTGAGCGTGCTCCTCATCGCTGTAGAACACCGAGTCATCTCCCATCTCCATTGACCAAACTTCTCTGTCCTCAGACTCTTCTGTCACTTTTGAGGGGTCAACAGTTCTCCCATTAATAATCTCCAGTATCTTGGAAGCTTGCGCATCTTCTTCTTCTTCATCAGCTCTGAGTTTTGATTCGTTTGAAAGAGTTGTTGCCATCGTCTATGATTCTGTTTGCTGAATCTAAAGCTAAACAAAAACAGTCACGTCTTCCTCCAGCATGTTGTTGTCGTTCATTAAAGAGCGAGGAAAGCGTCCAGCCCACAGTTGATTCGGGAGGGGTCTGCATGGTGCTCTCTAGCGTTTGTACCATGGAAATCTGTGTGTTTTGTTGACTCACTGAAGAACAGGGGTTTTGTTGTGGCCCAACAAAGGTTCATTGTGGTGAAACCAGCTGTATATGGAGCAATTGTTCTCGTTCTTAAATCTCAGCTTTCTGTAAAACTTAAAAGTCTCACTTAGTATTAGTATACATCCCCAAACATGACTGTGACTTAATATACATTGTTACACTGCAATGTTTCTTCAGCTTTTAATAAGGTTGGGGCCTTAAGTTTTTCAACCACTCAGATTTTAACTTGTTATTCAGTAGACTCACAATCAGAATAAATTCCAAAATAATTTCATGTAGTAGTTAGAGAAACAGGCAAAAAAAAAAAAAAGTCCCACATATTCTACCAATGCTATTCAAAAGGGCAGGATTAGCTAGTGGGGCTAGTTAGCAATAAGGCTAACAGGACCATAAAACTGCATATGGCGACTTAGCTATTAGGGCAATTAGCTAAGGCTAACTGACTCGTTCAACCATACCAATAACATGAGGTGGTTAAGCTAGCACGGAAGCCAACAACACGATCAATGACTCACCAATTCCGTCTCGAAGGTAAGTCCTCTCACCTCATACTGTAGGTATTTGATAATTAGCTCGTGCAATCAACATTCGACATACTAAGTTTTAAGTGCTACCTCATAAAAATAAAGCAACGATCATTTTGAGAGCCACTGTGAGCATCTTCATTATCAAGCACAGCGTGATGTAGTCCAAAACTACTTCAATGACGAGAAATGAGTTTCTTGTTTGTGGAGAGGTATCCATCTCTCCAGAAAACATTTTTCTACATTTCTTGACTGATTTGCCTTTGCAAAACTTCTGCTTTTTTCACTCTGCTTTTTTCACACATTTCTCTAGAAGAGGTCTGAAAACAGGGCAAGGTTTCAAGGTGAACTGTATGCTTTTTATCCACTTCTTTGTTGCTTTGGGGGTATTTCTTTGATCACGGCCATGCTAGTGTCCACTTTTTGTGTCTGACGGTAGTTCACATATGTTTGATGGCCTTGTCTGTTGGCCTCATAATGAGGTGAAATCATTGTGCACACTGATCGGAAAGTTATCCACAAAGCATAATGCTTTCTCCTTCATGTGTGATGATTGCTCTTTTGATCAACCTCAGCATTTCTCTTCCTCCAAACATGGTGGGTCAAGTCGACGTTCAAGAGCTCGATTTTGGTTTCATTTGACCGCAGAACTTCATTTCTTCCTTTCTCTGAGTGATTTCGCAAGCACTGGTAAGCAGAAGACATAATTATACGTGTGCCTTCTATGGGTTGCAAGATTTTGAGTCATTGCAGCGTCATGCATGGCCAGCGGTGTTCTTGGTTACTGAAAGTTGCTGTGTTACTTTCTTCAGATCATTAACAGCTTGTAAAGTTTCAGGCTAACCATCTTTATTTTCAATATTCATCATCTTTACCATGGGAAGCAAGATTTTGCATTGAGATTAAGAATTAGGACAAGTGTAGTCAATGCTATGCCTTTTTTAATAATGGATTAATAAAAAAAAATCAATATTGCAGGCTTGTACAGATATAAAGTGTTGGCCCTGACATCTCTTGTTAGCTCTTTGGTGGAGAAATGTGAAAACCAGAAGATGTGGGCAGACATGTTTGGTGCACAAAAGGTATGTTCAGGAACATCCGTAGTTGACTGAATGATGGACGTGTGTGTCTCATGGGCACATAAACAATGTGTGGAACCAGAATTCTGGTTGGGTAGTGTTGGGGTCAAATGCTTACATCCCTAAATTAAATACAAATACATTGTATTTTTGTTTGTTGTTGTTTTTTTTCAGTATGTTTCTATTCTTTCTTTCAGCAGTAAGATAAAAGTGCAATGAAAAATAGAAACAGCAACTCTGTTTTTAACTTTGCAAACTTACAGATTAAGCAAGGGATTGGATTTTTATCTCTATTGCTGCATCATCATGAACTGGTTTCAAGAGAAAAATGACTCAGGTTTGGGTTATCATGGTTTCCCGGTGCCCAGTAGCAGTTAGTCTCTCTTTATCTGTTCGACTGCAGCAGGAAACAGGTAAGAAGTCTGCTTGTAATTTTAAAGAACCGCTATTGGCTGCTTCTAAGTAACCAAAATGATTTGCATATTATGCTTGCACATACGTAGTTTGTCTGTCTTTTCTTCCTGTTCAGTGCGTAAGCAGTAAAAATAATTGTGGCACATCAAGCAGTGCATAACAACTGTGTTTATTGATTAAAAGCCTTTTTACATATATACAATCTTGAGTGAAAAAAATAAAGCGTATATCAAACACAAAATATTTTCAGTTGCTTTCACAAACGTACAGTGAAGAAATTAGGAAAGCAGTTGCACTGCTTCTGTGGACCGAAAGTAAGTTGTATCCTTTTGTGTCTGAGAGTAATTTTGGAAATGGAAAAAAAAAAAAAAAAAAAGCTAAGTAGTACGCTCATGCCCACATCCTGTTATGAACTTAACAGACATACATGGTTTACAGATTTGGTTTTGGTTTCAAGCACCTGAAAGTCTTGTAAGTGCTGCCTGCTTGTCTGATGTGTTCATTTTGGTCAAAACAGTGACATTTTAAAATCCAAAGTAAGGATTATACCTGGAATTTAAAATGTCATTAATGCTGCTCTGTGTGAGATGCACACAGAAAGAAATATTCAAGTTAGTAGGATATATGTTAATCTGTTATACATGCCAGCTTCTTACATTCACTTAACATGCATTGGTTTTTGTAATGCTTTTGCACTGGAGTTTTAGTCCAAATGTCGAGCTCGGCTCACATTAAGGCTCAGAAAGCATGGGAGTAAACTTGTATCTTCACTTGACGTGTGAGAAAACACTTCATCAGTGTCTATTGCTACAACTTTCAACCACTCCTTAACGTCAAGGGCTCTCATGAGGAACAATTCAAGCTGTTCCCATCTCCTCCTCTTCAACTGATCGCTGAAGTCCAGGAATTAACTTAAAGATCTGTTTGCGCACACTGGCTCTCCTGCTTTTCCTTGGCAGAGTCCCAAACAGGGATGAGATCCTTGTTTCTTCCCAGGACGGAGACAGAGAGGTGCTGCTGCCGGCCAGACTGGAGCTGCTGGAGCGGCACAAGGCCTGGTGGTGGAGGCTGGACGACGACGTCCTCCTCGGCCCGTCCTGCAGGGGGAAGTCTTTTGAGAAGAAGCAGCCATCATCCGTGGTGCTGGTTGTGCTGTAGGGACTGGGCGAGTTCAGATCCCCAAACACACTGGCCTGGTCGCTGTCGTCTGTCATCCCACTCCTGTAGCTGCTGTCGCTGGAAAAACGCCGACCCCGGCGCCCCATGGGGGAGCCCAGAATACCCGAAGGGTCCATCAGCAGGTTGAGGCTGCTGTCATTTAAATTATCTGGAAGCACAAAAGAGTCTTTGTCACACAAACGCCCAACTGCCAAGAAATGGCGTATGCAACAGGAAGTTTGAAAGCTGTCTGTGCATTTCTCAGGGGAACACCTTAATCTAAATTATCTGAAGTCGACACCCTGCAGTAATTCACAATAAAAAAAACAGGCCAGCTTAGAAGAAATGACAGAGGCAGTGTGAAAGGAAGTGCTGTGGTCTGACAGCTGAGCTCTCACCTCGCATCAGACCTCTTTCCTGTAATGAGAGCGCTTGAAACTCCTTCAACTTCTCACGCAAGGACTGCTGCATGGGCAGGAAAAAAGAAAAAATCAAGGTTAATTCTTTTAAAATGTGTCACAACATTTACAAACTCAGAATGACCCATTTGATTTAAAGAGTGCCTCTCATTGAGAAGATTGATGGCTACAGGTTGAGCCGCAGCCCACCATGTGATTGGAAAAAAAAATAGTGTGGATGTTTTTAGCTTGCAGGTGATTCTGGCTTCTTATAGCTCATACAGCGTGTTGACAGCAAAATGGGACAGTATATTTTGATGGTGTAGCGCGGAGAACCCTTCTGATCTGATTTCTCACGTGCATTTGTTCGCTTTTGCAAACCTCCCATGAAATTGTCATTGCAGGACTTTTTTGATTTAGCAAGAAAACACTGTCATCTACATAATAGATCACAAGTTTTCAGTTCTCTTAGAGTTATGCTACGTTTTATCTACATTACATGTACATTTGTTTGTCATGTTGTTTTTGCTAATTTAGAAATTCAGTAACCTTTCAAATAATACATGATTATTTATGGATGAGCTAACTTTAAATATTTAATGTGTTCAGTATGTGATTGTCTTTTTGTTCAGGAGTAAGATTGCACTTAAAAGCTTGAGTATCAAAACCTCTCCAGTCAGGATACAGTTTAATCTACCATGATGGATTGTTTATACTTTCTGTCTAGTCTAAGGAATGTACTTTAAATGAATAAACTACATTCTTTCTGGATCCTTTGGTAAAGGATCTTTACCAAAGTCAGCTTCTAATTGGCTGATCAACCTCTCATGACACTTCCTAACAGGAAGTTGTGGAACTCTGATGGAGACTTTAAGACAACCAGATCAAATGAAAGTTTGTTCGGCTGGGAACCCTGATCAACTTATTTGGATTCAGTTGTGATAAATGATTTTTTTTTTTTTTTTTGCACCATATGTTTTGCGACTTTCATCCAATTTTTTAATAAAACTTAAGCAAAAAGTTTTTCTTTTGTCATTTAGTCATGCTTTGGGCATTCTGAGTGTTATTGCTACTTTCTTTTGGCACATTTTCATTTGTGAAGCCACTGAAATCATCTGCCTTTAGAGTGACTTTCTGGCTGGAACCTCAGCTGTTATGACAGGCTTTCTCTGTCAGCCTCGCTGAAAATAGGTCGTCAGAGCTCACATGAACCGAATGACAAGTCATGACTGGGCCTAAAGCCTGGCTATGGGCAACAATTTCTGTTGTGCAATTCTGGTGTTTGAAGCTGATGAGTCAAAGGTTATTCTTCCAATTTTAATTCCCTTATCTTCCTTTTTTACTCTCTGCCATCTGATGTTGGGTATTATAACCCATAATTGTCCCCAGTAGTGTGGTGTAGTATAACTTGATGCTACAAGGAACACACCTGGAGCTGATTGAGTTTCTTCTCAAGCTCTATCTTCTTCACAACGTTGCCACACACAGTCTCCAACCTGAAACCAGATGAAATCCTATTGTAAAACTGCTTCTTTAAGGTGATTTATGTTTTGTTCTGGCAAAACCATGAGATCGTCACTTACTTTAGATTATTGGTTGATTTTCTTATAAGGTCAAGAATGTGTTGATGTGACAGTCCTTCTATGCTGACCGCGTTGATGGTGACGATAACATCTCCTGCGACAACAGCAAAAATAAAAACAACTTTGAGAAGATGCACGCCACTCGAGCATCAGTTGTTAGTGTGCATGGGCGTGCTCAGCTGACATGTGGTGAGTGATGTTTCCATCGTTTTTTTTGTTTTTTTTTACAGTATTGATGTGTGACTGTGTAGGGTCTATAGGGTAGCAAGGAAGTGGGTGGACTACCTGCGGTCAAGCCAGCACTTTCAGCCACGCTGTCTTCCTTTATGTTGCACACGAAGGTGCACATCTCCACTTCAGACGTGCTCTTTAACTGCAAACCATATGTCTGCAAACGAGATGCAGGATATTGAGACAAAAGCCTGACAGAAAACACTTAAACACTTTAAATGCATCATTCATAATGTTGGTAAAAAGGTGAACTGGCATACCTGAATTTCAAAACCAAATGTTTCGTTGTCTTGTTTTTCCAACACAAATGTGGTTCTGTGATAGGACATAAATGCAACAATGATTATTTTCAGACATATTGTTGTTTCTCAGGGGCATTTTTCAATGGCTACCAGGGTAAATTTTGAATGTTTTTTTTTTTTTTAATTGCACATAAAGCCTAACTTATTTACCTTTGTGGGTCCATGTAATCAACCAGAGAGTTGGACGGGGTGAGCTTCGGCTGCAGAGGGAGAATGCACAGTTCCTCTTTAATTTCTAACAGCTTTGATCTTCTCCAAATAATTAAAATAGTTCATACTGATATAACTTTAATTGCATGTTGTACACCTCCAAACAGTAATAAAATGTTACATTTATTTAGGCAGTTTTTGTCACCTTGTTCTAAATACTTTTGTGACATGTGTTTTACATAAAAATCTCAGTTCTGCTTCATTCAGCATACAGCAGCATGTCACATCTTCCAGATGTTAAAATATAAAATATTCAGCTCTTATGCTTGCAAGTTGCTCTCGAGCTGTGGTCTCACCTTGTAACCTCTGGGCAGGGTGCTGGTGTTCTGTCGGTGTCGGTCATTGTTCCCCCTCAGTGAGCGCCGGTACCACAGAGCAGCCTTCTTCTTCAAAGTGTTATCCAGATTGCAGTTCTCTTGGCTGGTTTGTCGCTGAAGTCCATTGATATTCATGGTGGACTGCATGGTGGAGTAGTTCTCAAAGCACCATAGCCTCCTCCTGCAGGAGCAGTTTAATTGTGTGGCCCGGCCCTGTGTGTGCAGCCGAAAG
This sequence comes from Poecilia formosa, assembly GCF_000485575.1. Taxonomy (NCBI): domain Eukaryota; kingdom Metazoa; phylum Chordata; class Actinopteri; order Cyprinodontiformes; family Poeciliidae; genus Poecilia; species Poecilia formosa. The sequence goes on along the minus strand of NW_006800196.1, from coordinate 196,716 downwards.
AATAATGTGTCAAAGAGGAAATCCGTGTCATGTGATGGTTGTGGTGGACCTGCATCTGCAGATCTCAGACTCGCGTACCTTCTTTCCTGTTAACCCTCGTTCACCTTTTTTTTTCAGTTTCTTGAGGAGAGCATTGAAAAGAAAAGGAGGTAAAATGCTGAGGCTATTGTATAATTCCCCTTCAAACAGTCCCCTCTACTTTTTGCAATCCTGGCAATTTGATTTATGGTCTGTCAGGAATCAGTAGCGCACAAGAAAACTGCCACCTCACTGCTTCTGCGGCACCTGCTTCTCCCCTTTTTCCTCTCTCAGTTTCTCAATGGGCTTAAAGTCTCAGTCCTGTGCTCTGCCAAGCAGGGAGACGTGTCTGATGGGGACAGACAAGAGGCAGATTTTGTCGTGGGTTGGTTTAACACTGCTGAGACAGACAGCATGGGTCATTGGGCTGAAGGCTTCGGACACGGTTGGATCAAAAGACGAATCACACAGACGGGCTGCTCAAAAGTCAAGAGGACGAGGACTGATGAGAAGCTGAAGTCCGGTGCATGTTGTCCCACTGCATCACTCATGTTTTCAAACATATGAATCGAACCTTGCAAAAAATATTCACCCCTCAATATTTTTGTTACATTACAACAAACTACACTCTTAAAGTATGTTTTATTAGGATTTTATGTGATAGCTATACACAAAGTGTTGCTTTTAGGGTAGAAGGAAAGTGATGCAGCTTCTAGCATCTCTCAGAGATCTGAAAAGTGTGGACAAAGTGCAAACCTACCAAATCATGACAGTCCACTTAAACCGAAGAGGTTTAATCAGAGCAGCAGCCAAGAGACCCATGGTAACTCTGGAAGAGCTGCAGAGATCCACAGCTCTGGAGAGCCCTATGGCTTCATACTTTCACTCTTTTTTTACCAAATTTATTTGAAACAGTAGAATATGCTGCTGCATGTATTCAACAACTTGTAGAGGAATAGAAAAATGAACATACTTTTTAGATATTGCCTTGCTGCTTTGCCTGTTTGGTGAGTGCTACTCTAATTGCGTGTGAACTGTTAGGCAATTGGGGGGATGTGTACAAATGACCAAAATGGCAAGACATTCGCCTAAAAACAGCATATAAGACATGTGTCAGATATAGTATATGGAACAAAATTGGTCTTTATAAAAGATTATCAAAAAGAAGGCGATAGTGAACCACATTTAAAGTCTCTCATGAGAGTGATCAGAGTGAACAGTTACCAGTTTGGCTTTTATGCGAACAACAACCTCACACATATATTGAGGCGGTGGAAGGTTCATACTGTAGAGATGCAGAACAATCCTTAAGTTTACTTGTTCCAGTAGGTCTAATGCTCAGCACTGAGGGCTGAGGCTCATTTTCCAGCAGGTCAATAACATTTAACAAACAGCTAAAGCTACAATAGAAGGGTTTGCATCAAATAATATTCATTTGTTAGAACTGAATAGAAATGTGTGACACATTTTTCTTTTTTTTTTTTAGTAAAAAAAATTCTTAAAACTACATATTGTCTTCAAATTCACAGTTATGCACTACCTTCTGTTAGCTTATCATATAAAATCTAAACAAAATGGTATCAGAGTTTGTGGGTGTAAGGTGGCAAAATGTGAAAAAAAGTTCACATGCATTAATCTTCATGCTCCACGGTAGCCAGCAAACCTTTTCACCTCAGTACAAACAGATTAAAGATTCCTCATCTGGCAGATTGCATCACAGCAAATCCACTCTGCCCCACTGATCCCGAACAGCGACGCTGGCCAGCTACCCACGAGACTGTCTGGAGCACAGATGTCCCATTTCAGAGGACACGCTAAAACCCCAGCCGTGTTTCAGTTTCATGATTTCTTTTCTCCTGTGAGACCATGCCTTTTTTCTGTCATATCAGAAAGGCTAACAGAAACATGTTTTGAAAAGCTTGGGAAAGTCATTTTCAATAAATCAGAGTATGTGTCGCAGTAAGACTTAAATGTTTGTATAACAACGTTTAAGTATGTTTACGTGCACATTTGTGTATTAAAAATCTTTAGCTTTTTTTAATGGTGTGATGTAATATTGTTTAACAACATAAAATAATTTAGGTGAAAAAAAAACTATCAAAATGAAGGCTTGGAAACTTCAGTCTATGTGCAATAAATGTATATTATGTGTTGACTTACTGTAATAAATAACATAAACATTTCAGTAATGTAGCTCATTAAATGATTGTTGTAAACCGCCAACTTTTTTTTTTTTTTTTATCAGATCTGGACAAGAAAGCAAGAGTGGTGGTAGATAAGGATGAAAATAACACCTTTATCAACTCAAGTAAACATCACATGTTATAGATCTATATTCATAGACTTGTAACCTCTCTTTGGAGAAGTAGCTTCTTGTATTTGCATATTTATCCACCATGGTTTTCTCACATGTGCTGCCATTTTCAAATCCCCCAACTTCATTTCAGTGGGTTTCAGTTCTAAGCTGTTGAGTGAAGCTTCGTTCCTTCTTTCTGAGCGTTTCCTTGGTGGTTTTATCAGTGCACATATGAGCGTTACTTTGATTAACAGTTGACTTTCCATTCAGCTTTAAAACAGAAGGCCTTTGAATGTCTCATTGGTTATTTTTTTTCTCTCTCAGTTGTTTTATGCTGCACAGTTCCGCAAGCAGCAATAAACCACCCACACGTTTCATCATTTGTTGGAGTTTCTCTGTCTGAAAAGTTATCTGGTCAAATAATTTCAAACTCATCTCATGGTCTTTTTTTTCTGTATTTTCTGGATGCTTCTTAGGTTTGCTTTGGAGACTGCAAAGGTTTTTTTTTTTTTTTTTCCTTCATGCTTCAAGCTTTGAGTAATCTCTTTCATGTGTAAAAGCAGGTGCAAAGGTAGCCTATAGCTCTTGCAATTAATCTTTTGTCTCATGGGAACTTTTAATAAATATTTTTACTTGGGAAGAATTTGCCGAGACAGCATGTAAGGGAATGCAATATAATTCAATTCAGATTATTTTTATAGTACTAGTTCACAACAAATGTCATCTCAATGCACCAAGAGATGCAATTAATAAACAGAGAAATACATGATCTCTGTAGCCAATCATACCTCCAGATTCAGTTTATTAAGAACATTGATTTTAATCGCATCCTAGTTCTGATACAATGCTGTAAAGTTCGGTTTATTTTGCTAAATGGTATTAAAAATCTTCCATCAACTGACCCAGGAGACTCATTGTGCATAAAGTATTGAACTTTCAGTACAAGACGGCCAGCTGATCATTCAGTTTGCAATAAAAAAGGAACACAATGACATCCTTAGGCACCGTACATTTTCCTATTAGAACACACAATATAAATAATGGGAGCACAGCACAAGCAACACAAGAAGTGACATGAATCATTCCGTTTCACAAAACACAACTTATTTTTTCACGTTTAAATCAGCATAAAATTTTTTTGTTTTATGCAACTCACCATATGCAGCAAGATGAAACACAACGTCACTGCAACTTGTATGTGCAACATTTTATGAGTAATCAATTTCCTAAAGAAACCACTTTAATTTTGACCTAATTCTGGGCGAAGGATTAGGACAATCCTTGGGTGCGAAGGTGGAACATTTTTCAGTCGTACGCCATGACGGGGAAAAAAAAAAGTAAATATGCCATTCTCATTGTCCATAAAGGAGAGACATCACTTTAGAAGATCGGAAGAAAGATTAAGTGCATGGATGCAGAACACAAAGAGATTAGGGGAAACCCAAGGATGCTGCATAGTGATGCGTTTGATTTTCCTGTAGACTCAGTTTCATTGCAGTTCAATTTTATTCATTTGCTTATGTTTTTACTACAAGCTTTCGAAAACAAATCCAACCTCACAGTCTTTTAATACTAAATGTCTCTTTATATGTTGCCTTTACTGAATGAATACTATAATGCATCGCTCTTAAAGGATTGAATGAAAGTCACTAAAACTTCTGGAGTTATATCTATTTTTAGCTAGCAGTTTATAATTGCATCTCCTCAAGCTCAGGCAAGTGACACCGTGTAACCTTTTATACGTTGACAGCCATCACTGTAAAATCTGTTACAGCAACACAGCACAATGTTAAAGACGTTGACTCATTTATGTAGTGCTGACAGCTTCAGGGTTACAGCTTTATTTCCTCTGCCTAACGGTCATTAACAGCTTACGCGTGGAGAGCGTCAGAAACGAAAGCAGGGATGAGTCACACGAGTTCAAGTAAAGAGAGTTGTACCGGAGATAAAAGTGACCTGCTTTAGATAAGTTGCTCTGGGAAATTTTTATTTTTTTTTTTGCCTCACATGCAGCAGTTTGCAAAGTTTTGCACAATCTGAGCTTTCAGAAACATTTGCAATATGAGAGCAACGCAGCCGGAACATGAAGAACAGTTTATTTACACACAGATAACACTATTATTATACAGAATAAATAGTGCTGGGAAGAAATGATAAAATAGAGTGTACAAAGTTCACAAATGAGTAACAACCGATTAACATGAATGAAGATCGAATCTAAATGAATGAAGCTACTTGTTTGTTTTACACAGTAAACACTAGTCAGAAATCGGACATACTGATCAATCGTCTTTGGAATAAAAAAATACATCACATGCTTTACTTTCACCCTTTTGCAATCTGATATATGACACAATAGGTAAAATTGGCTTAAAATCAACACAACTCAGTGAAATAAATTCAAAGCGCAAGCATATAAAGGTTCAATGTTTAATCAGCAGAGACAGAATGTCTGTGTTCACTTTTTATTATTTGCAAGGAAGTAAAATGATTACATGGCTGAATTGAACTAATTTGAGAAAATCAAGGATGATAAAATCATATTTTCCATATGGGTTGGATGCTGTTACAGCACACTTTTTTTCATTCAGACTGAGCTTCTATTTTGGGGAAAATGGATGTTTAATATGTCAATGTTTTGTGTGTGTGCGTGTTGAGGGGGGAGGTTAGTATATGTAACTCTAATAGTGCTATAGATATGGACTATATCGGAAACAGCCTACTAATCCATGCAAACATGCAATAAAATCTACTCAAATAAGGCTATAAATCATGCGTGATATGGGGGAATAAATCGGGGAACAAGTATTGAAATTCTGAAGAAAAAAAAACATGAAAAGCCACTGCAAGTCAAACATATAATTGAATGTCATTAGTATTTAGAAAGTGGTCCTTTAAGAGCAAATTAACATCAGCTTTTTGAGTCCCAGTTTATGGTCTACTCACTCCAGACCATTACTACATTATTGTAGCAAAACATCCTGACAGCATTGGTCAAAGGCGAATTTTGAAACTTCTGAATACTCAATTGAGCACCATTGACCTGGTCCTCAGAATATGTACTGTATGACAGATGTGTTAAAGTAAATGATGAGAAGAGTTTTCCGAGAGCCAGAACTGCTCAGAAAAAAGCATCAGAAAGGCCTGGGAATAGCAGAAACTGTTTTTTTCCTCTGTGAAAACGATAAGCAATGCATTCAAGCAGCATGGCCTCACTGCACAAGCCTTCAGTGCTGCATAAATTTGCTTAAAATGTGCACCAGAACACTAGCACAAGCTATTGAAAAATTAGGAAACATTTGTTAGATCAAATGAGAATAACATTTATCTCATTGGATGTCATTACATACATTTGGTGGAGCTGTGGCAACAAATGTCCAACCAAAAACCACAGACACTGAAGTTTGAAGGAGGGAACATCATGGCGTGGGGCTTTTTGCTGCATGTTGTACTGGCAGACTGTATCTGAAGGAAGGATTTGACTGAACCTATTAGAAAGGAATCTGAAACGAGGCCAGATTTTTCAGAAAGATAATGGTCCTGACCACATAGCCAAGGAAACTCTCAGTTGCTGTCAGAAGAAAAAAGATAAAAATCAAGCTGAAAGATGGGCAGAATCACAAAACGTTATCTAACTGAAAATCTATTGTAAGATCTAAAGATCTGGTGCATGGCAGAAGATCCCAAAACCTTCCAAGTTTTAAGGATATTTTGTGTGTAAGAATAAGTCAATCACACCTGAGCAATAAAAGCTGCTATGTCTCCACACAACATGGCTATTGAACCAAGTATTGAGCAAATTTCAGTGAGCACCTTCAATACTTCTCGTTTACACCACTCTCTGGACTTGCATGTTTTTATTTATTTGTATTTATGGATTACTTGGGCTGTTGCCAACATTTGATGCAAATTTAATATCAAACAGCCCAAAAAGAAATGTGTTCGTTGTGAAAAAATTTCTACACGTTCAATACTTTCCCTGCTGTGTAGGAGCATATATGTCATCTGCAACTGAGCAGACAAACAGGGCCTAGAGTAAGAAATGAATCAAAAGGAAAGCATATGTTTTTTCCCCATAGGTGCAGTTTTATAATTTCATAATTCAATGATAGATATCTTCATACAATATACAAATATTAACAACCAGAGACTAAAACAGGCACTCTTGCGCGCGCACACACATTGATTCACTCAAGCACAACGGTGAACAAATCCTTGTAACTTCTCCCTCTCTGCTGGTTAGGCTTTGTAGGCAACATCAATTATCCTAATTATCCTACTAAGTCTAGAAAACCCCCATTATTATGCATCACTTTTGATTGGCCGTACCTTGTCTTAGACTTGTACAAAAATATATAAATTAATATAATGTTCCCCCTTTTCCTTAAAACTGAATTCTTAAAACAGTCAACAAATGAATTGCTAAAATACACATTACATGTACATTTTTGAAAGATTAAGGCCTAATTTTAGAAATTCTAGAGCACTTATTGAACACATTTTGAATTGCAGGCTATGGCGATCTAATCAGACTTCACTGAACCTCTTCCACAGAATGAAATATGAAACAGTAAAATGGGAATATTATGCTGTATAATGGTTAATATCTGTGGGCTGCGTTAATGAATACAGCTCAGACAAGAGAATAACTTTGTTCACATAGCACATTAGCCTTTTACATGCTAAGTAGTTAGCACAAACTGTTACATATTGACCAAAGAACCATTCATAAAGTCAATACTGACAGGCCATGTTTTATTTAAAATGTATTTATATTTAAAGAGACTGAATTAAGTGAACCTTGTGAGGTTGTTGTCTTTATTTTCTACTAATTTACCATTTTTCAACCTGCTCTTTGGTAGCCTTCATGTTAGTCACTCTAACTCCTTGTTTGGGTTAGAAACATATTCCAGTATGCAGGGTCAGAACTCTAATGCTTTATTTGCCCACAAAAAAATATATTTTCCCAATGAAAAATAAATCTCCATCCTGAGCAAGCTATAATAAATACTCATATATAGTTGACTGTTTACATTCTGAAAAGGCTTAGATACGCTCACGTTATCTAAATATACAGTATGACTATGTTCCCTTTCACAGAACCTTCAGCAAAATCTGTACAAGAGAGATGTTCTACCTGTGCAAAAACACTTCATATTTTCAGGGAAAATCCATGTGTCAGTAAACACTTAAGATGAGAAGATATTTCCGGAGATTGTCACTAAGCAATCTAACAGCCCAGCAGCACTCTGATAGCAAAAAAACAACAACAAACAAACAGAAAAAAACAACGGCACAAAAGCACAACAATGTGCAACTTCAAGCTTTGGGCACTTTAAATGTTGAGGTAGCAAAAAAAAAAAAAAAAAATCACACACTTATGTCGCATGGCTCGTTCTATAAAAAAGGAAAGTCAGTTGCCTAGATCTCTTTGCAGAAAACTTCCACCGATGCCCCACTTTATACAAACCTTTGGCAACAAAAACAAAATGTGTTTTCCTCCTGAAAAGTGGATTTCTGCTTTTTCCAGGTTTATGTCATGACACCAGTGCCAGCACCAGTCATGATCTGCAGGGCAGCAAGCCAAGCTAGTCTTTCATGTCTTTGATTGCAGACAGTTGAGACACGGTTTTCTTGACTCGCATCGCAGTCAGTCGCGCAGCAGCATTGGCATACCAGCACTCTCTCATCAGTTTTCCCATCACACGCAGAGCCTGGTAAAGTAACAAGACGACATTGTTACAAAGGTGATCTGAAAGCTGTCGTAAAAACAGAAAGCATTACCTTCATTAACATAAAAATGCCTAAATTAACTTAAAACAGTTAGCAAAAATATTCAGTAAATGGTGCAACCTTGTCTCTAATTGAATTGTGAAAATTCAGTCACCCATCTTTGACCCAGCTTGTATTTTTTTGACTCCAGCTGGGAATTGCATTTGAGTCCTTTCCACCTGTACCTTAAGACAACTTCACTTCGCAGTAACATTAAAGGACAATTCCAGAGTAAAATACTCATTCTCCACTGTGGCAAAATACAGCCAGGCACAGAGTTCTTTTAATTTTCTGGATTGGGTGCTAGTCTGTTATGTCTCAAAGCTTTTGCCCTTAAAGAAATTCTTCTAACTTCCTCCTCACTGGACAAATTGGCATATAAACGCTTTGTCTTCTCCGTTGAGATTTGAGCTTGCAGGCTGTGTTTATTACGACTTTTGTCTTGAGTGACCATTGTGTTATGCACTGATCCCCACACATGACGTCATCAGCTGCACTCTAGCTTTTTCAAAGGGTTTCACATGTGTCTTGCTTTTGAACAAGAACATGACTGTAAACACCCCTATGACTACTGAGAAGAAAATGCTGCAAGAAACTCGATTGTCTCTTGAATTGTCGACCACAGAGTTTTAAACATACTGATGGCCACCACTGCAATAAATATTTGGTCTTACCTCACAACTCTGCCACTGATTGGGGATGTTTGGTCTGAGTTTCTGATCACATACAACTTTTTTCATATCCTCAATGGATGGATCTGAAGGCACCATGTCATAGTAAGGCAGTTGAAAATCTTCATGAAGTCCTATGGTAGTAAAAAAAAAACAAGGAAATTATGTTAATGGACATGTACATAATCAGATAATTACATGTAATTATGCTGATAATTCACCTATAAGATATTTCTGCTGCTACTCATGCAAATGACTGAGGAGAGGATATAGGAGAGTTATGTTTCAGATACCTCTTACAGAGCATCTTCTGGCTAATTCCCAGAACACCAGGCCAAGCGAATAGATGTCTGCTCTCTTAAATGACTCAAAGTTGTTCATATTGACTGACTCATCCAGGATCTCTGGAGCCATGTACCTGCAGAGAACAAGGCCATTAGAGCCTAATAATGTGGAAAAAAGCAACACAAACAGCACTAGCCCTGCACAGGTCATTTCTTTTATCACTTTGTGGATGTGGCTCCCTTTAATTAGACTATTTGAAATCAGAACGTAAAATACTTTGGAGAATTTCTTCATATATTTTTTTTTAGAGAACTCATACAAGTCAGCCTTGATTTAAGCCATTAAGCAATGTTAATGGCTTAAACATTGAGTCTGACGTTTAAGCCATTACATCCATGGTTAATGTAATGACTTAAACATATCTCTAGGTGGCGCCACAGTAGTAGTAAAGTAGCTTGGCTCTGTTTCCCTACCTTACAAGAAATACTGCTGGGTTTTTTTTAAAAATGTGGTTCTGCTATTCTTATCATTCTTGACTGTCAGCTCTTTAATACTAAATACACAGGCTGTCAGAGTGTCTATTTAGCATTCACACTGAATAGACTTTTATATCCACAAAATATAAAAAGACTTTTTTCTTTCATTGTTGTTTTCGTATGATGCCAGCTAACCATGCAAGCACTTTCCGACCACTTCAGTCTGATTTTAGGTCTTTGTTTTGCAGCCGTTAGCCGTTTTGCTCTAACCTCTTAGTTCCCACTCTGTGGTTAGATGCTATGTCTATGGTGTTTGTGTTGGAATCATGTTTAACAGCTAAGCCCAAATCTGCAATGACTGCCGTTCCATTCCTCTTCACAAGGACATTTTTGGACTTTAGATCTCTGTGAGCGATCGCGGGCTTTCCTAGAAGCAAGACAGTAAAAATATGAGATTAGAAGAAGTTTTTTTTGTTTGTTTTATGGACCAATGTGACATCAGAAAGCATAATGTATCTTCTTATAATATCACAGCATGTATTGAGTGGTAAGAGAAGTACTTATTACTGCTTACTAGCACCACTGGGAAAAGATGTCAATAACTGTGACCACCAGTAATTTTGCAAAAGAAATAGAACTTTCTCTTTTTTCTCAACATCTGATTTCCCCCCAATGAATACATGTTCTCCAATTAAATGACATATTTTTTTTTAGTAATTTACAGAGCAAAATTATTCTTCTGCAAGAAAAGATGCATTTATTTGACACATGTTCACCGGTTCTGCCAAAAACACGTGGAGGGGGCAGCATATTTCAAGAAACTAGAGGGTACATCTTCAAAGTAAATAACTGCCTTTTAAAAAAAAGACAGAAAACCTCAGGAAATGAAAACATGACTGCATCTGATGAACATTAAAGTAAATAGTTGGGTTATTTTCTAAGAAAATATATTTTAACATGTAAATCAGTGAACGAAGCAGGTTCTATAACCTGCTGTGCCCACTGAGGGCTTCCTTGGACTTTGTTTCATTTAATTTCTTTGAGATGAGGAAATACATTCACATACAGACGGTTAAGAAAAGCTGTACCTTGTGTGCCAATGATTTCCATGTGAAGGTGTGCCAGTCCACTGGCTACAGACAAAGCCAAAACAACCATGCCCTCCACTGAGACCGTGTACCTGTTCAGGTAGTCGTACAGGGAGCCGTGCTCATGGTACTCTGACACCAACCAGAGCTGGGTCCACGAGCCGTTATCTGCAGATAACAGCAAGGTATGCTGTGAAATGTCAACACATTCAGGCGACATGTTTGATCCGTTCGTGTTATAAACTTGCTAATCTGATACCTTTGTTATCAGCAGCGATGAAGCCGAGAATATTTTCATGCCTGAGCATGATAGTTTGATAAATTTCTGCTTCCCGGAACCAGGACCTCTCGTCCCGGGAGGAGAAAATCTTCACAGCTACATCCTCCCCCTGCCACTTGCCACGCCAGACCTCGCCAAAGCGACCTTTCCCGATGGTCTCCTGCAGGACGATGGTCCGAGCTATAGTCCTCTGGACCAGCAGTGGTAGGCCTGAAACACGAAGCTCATATGATTCAAACTGCAATATTTTGCACAGCTTAGAAAAGCCTGAACCCATTTACATTTTGACATGTTACAGCTACAAAACTTTCATGTATCTTAGTGGGATTATATGCGATAGAACAACACAAAGTAGTGTGTAAAAGTAAATGATGAATGGGTTTAAAACCTGAATGTAGCCCATGAAACAGACATGTCAAGCAAAAAGCTATGAAGTTTAGAGAATGATTCAGTTATAAAACTATATCCCAAGCCATGAACACCTCGCAGAGCACTGTTCAATCCATTGTTTGGCACCGGAAAGGCTACGCCATGAACACCAACCATCTGAGATGTGGCCATCCACCTCAAGAACAGCAATTAATGCAAGAAGCAGCCAAGAAAGACACAATATGTCTGGGAGAGCTTCAGAGGTCCACAACTAAGGTGGGAGTATCCTTAAGTACAATAACTATCAGTTGCGCACTTCTGGTTTTGATGGAAGGACAGCAAGAAGAAAGCCATTTGTGACATAAGAAGTTCCATGTTTGCTTTGTTACAAGTTACGATGGAGACACAAGAAGCTATGGCCACATGGCAGCATCTTGCTGAGGGGACGTTTTTTATTCAGTAGGTACAATCTGTTTGACAGAGTTAATGAAAGCTAGATTAAGCTAAATATGAGGAAGAATTGAATTGATTTTATTTGAATAGGACGGTGCGTATTAATGACTGAACGATATTGTTGTAAATACACTGGATTTAGCAAAATGTTAATTTCCATCCTTAGTCCAAGAAGAAGAAGGACAGTGACACTAAACATATAGTCAGACCTAAAATGTAATAGTTTAGATCAAAGTATGCAAGTCTTCAAACACCATATTTTCAAGTTGATGTCAATGGAGGGAGGCTCTTTATCCAATCAGACTGAACCTGAGCTTTTTTGGAATAAAAAAAACAGCAAAATGTTTGGTCTCGAAATGGCAGAGATATACACAAAAATCTTGAGACTTTAACAGAATATAAAGGCATGTCACATTTATATAATTCTATTATATAATGTTATATATCTATTATATAATGTTACATTATACTTATTTGCAAAATATTTCTGAAAACCTGCTCTCCTTTGTCCACATGCTTCACCAATATACAGTAATTTGTGTTGCTCTATCACATAAAACATGCATATAATATGAAACAGAACGCACTTAAATTTGTAACTCCAATATGAAAACAACAAGAAATCTCAGGCTTGTTTTAGTACATTTGGCAAGACACTGTAAGAGCCTCATTGAGAACGAATAGGACTCCTCTCACCTGACCCTGAGCCAGATGTGCTCATGTCATAAATCAGATCTTTGAGGCATTTATCAGGAGACATAAGCATCTGATCATCCAGGGGCTCCTCGGGGTCTTGCTTATGTGCTCTGCCGTAGGCACAACGGTGTCCCTGCACGACACACACCCCCAGCAGGATCCCCACACACAGCAAGCAGGAGGGCACCAGGATCACCACCATGAGCTGCAGTCTGCTCCAGCCCGGCTCCTCTGAAGGCCTCTCTGATGGTGCACACATAAGTAACAACATTCTCAGCATTATTAGCATTTTTACTGCATCCTTAAGGCTTTGGTTTCCAAAGAAAAACAACAACACAAGCTTTTAAGAGGATTTGTGTCTGAGATTCTTGTCTCTTTGCTCCCCCTGGTGGTGTTTTCTCTAAGTGGCAGGCGTGTGGCACTCAACAAAGCAGCATATTATCAGCAGCTGTTGCCAAAATTTGCTCCCTGATTGAAATACTAAGAGTTGAAAAGGCACACCTCGTGCTTTGCAAATTGAAGACGCTGCTGCACGAATGCTAACAGATGTCGCTAATTTTGAAGGTGGAAACTCATTTTGCAAATGCACCGCTCCAGATGCCAAATCCCTGTTTTGCCTGAGAACCAGAACATTTAATTAATGCCCATAAATGCTATTAATCAAGAGTAATAAAGAGGCTTTTAGCAAATATAATCTTTGCTCTGCAGAACGCAAAATACATTGTATTTCTTAAAATCAAAATGTCTCCCCGTTTAAAGTTTTTGATGCATACTGATTAAATGCAGGTGCACTCGTCGTAAAAATTTAGGTTTGGCAAGGCAAAGTAATTTGACACCTCTGTCTGTGACCTTCGTTGTGTCTGTGGGAGGCCAGAGGAAACCTGGACACCATCAATATGTGGTAATATGAGCTCTACAGACATGAAAATGAGGCACAGTGAGTGCTGTGCAGCACCGTGCAAAAGTGTTCACACCCCTTTAGCGTTCTCACATTTTGTTACATTATAACAACAAACTTCAGTGCATCTGATGTAAATCATTTCAGTATACATGTTCCAGCTGCATGTTAACGGTTGTCATTTTGGAAGGTAACTCTTCACCCTCGCCTCAAGTCTTTAGCAACCTCTAATACGTTTTCTTCAAGATTTGCCCTGTTTTTAGCTTCACCTATTAGCAGCTTACCTGTTCCTGCTGAAGAAAATATCCACACAGCAATATGCAGCCACTACCATGTCTAAGCATTTAGTGTGAAGTGCTGCGTTACTGTTCCACCCGACATGGTGTTTAGAGAAACGTAATCCAAAATATGTTAAATCTCATCTGTTCTATATGTTTGCTATGTTTTCTACATGGCTGAATACCAATCCATGCCACACTGTTCAGTTTTCCATTCAAAAATGCACAATTACACACTGCTTTGTATTTATATATAATGCCGCCAAATTTATTTAGATTTATTCATAGATCTAAATGTACGCAACCCAAACAACATTTGAAAAAGTCATGTTGCAAGGTGCTGAAATAGTACGACAGAGTAAAAGTCTTTTGAGTTGATGGGATATTAACACATGCACATGCTATCATTTAAATATAATTAAAATTCAACTTAAATCTTAGGAAAGTTCTTTCGTTTTTCCTGAGATGGACTCACCAGCTGGTCCTCAAGCATTCATTATGTGCAAATCAACAATTTGTGAACTTAACCACAGTTTCCTAAGATCTCTTTAGCCTTTTACCCAATTCATATCCTGCCAACTGAGGCTCCAAGTGAAGATCGGCAGATATGATGCAAAACAAGACCTCGCTCTCTTCTGTCCCAGTGGCTTAAGAACTTACGACCAATTATGTGTCTAAGAGACAGGCCGCTTGAAAATTATGCTCAACAGGCTTGAAGAATGAATAAAAGAAGAAATTTATATCCAGATTTAAAATGTTTTTTTTTTCCATTTCCAAAGAGGTTACACATGATACTGCTATTTAACAGGACAATGAAACCCATTGATTTTGTTGTCCTCATTCACAGTCGACACCATCAACCCCTGAGGGTCTTGACCCCCATGACCTTGTGCACTCACTGACATGCAGATGCATCTTGCACAGTAAATCTGCTGCATTTTACCGGGATGTTAGAAAATCTACCCCTCACTTACTTTAGTGTGAGTCCTTTTTTGTCAAAACTAATATTTCTTATTTCTAAAGTGGTCACGAATTAGTATTTTTTTAATTAAATATTATTAAATTGATCCCTGCCTATAGAACAGTTAGAGACCCCTTACAAACACTATTTTCACACAGAGTAACGGGATTCTGTTTCTGTAGTTTACTTTCTTCTAATGTTTAAAAGTCTTTTGTATTTTCAAAATCTAATAATGAATTCTTAATCAACAGTTTTTTAGCCTTTGTGAAAGTTTTGCTTTGGACTTTAGCTCATTTTTCATTCCTTTGTTCTCTAAGCTTCTTAATGCTGATCTTTGAATCATTTAGCCATGAACAAGCTGCTAAACTCAAGGAATGAGCATGTGTCGTGTCTCTACAATAAAGGCAACTTTACAAACAAGTGTTAAATTGGATATTTTGATATTTGACATTATTTGTTCCCATTTTTGGTTGGCTGTGTTAGAAACACCAACAAATACAAATGACAGACAGAAAATTGTTTTTTTAGCACCTAAAAAGCATTTAATTTTTTTTTTTTTTTTAGATAAAAAAATTTGAACATTTCCACATTTTGTCCCATTTTATTCACAAATCTAAATGTATATTACTGGGAATTCGTGTTACAGGAGAATACAAGGCAATGCATAATTGTGAATTGGCATAATAGAAATTTGTTCTGAGCCAACACTGGTTGAGTCACCTTTCACTGTAAATGCAGCTGTAAGTCTTTATGTCTCCATCAGCTTTACATAACATTTCTGCCCATTCATTCAAACTGAACTGAGCTTCTAAACATCAATTTTCAAGTCTTTCCAAAAATTGTCAATTGGATTTAGGTCTGACTGAGTGATAAGCACATTATATGCTTTGATGTAAACCATCCTCTTGTAGCGCTCTGACTGTTCAAAGTCATAATCTTGCTCTACGGTGAACCACCAGGCCTGACTCAAAATCCTGCAAACTTTTTTTTTTCTTTTTTTTCCCCTCCCAGGATTTTCCTGTATTTAGCTGCATGCATGTTTCCCAAAACTACAACCAGTTTCCTGGCTCCTGCTGAAGAAAGGTATCCCCAAAACACGATGCTGCCATGGTGTGTTCAGGGTGATGTGCAGAATTTTTCCATTATTAACTTTTCCCATTAAGATCTGATTTATTGTTTGTTTTTCGATATTGTATTTTCTGACAAACCTCCGAGGCTTTCACAGAGCCGTATTTATGATTCGAATAAATCACACAGAGGTCGGTTACAGAGTAAAAGGGAAGTTTAATATAAACCTCTGTGGTCATAAATGCCAAAAAGTTCAAAAAGGGGTGTGAATACTTTTGCGAGCCACAGTTTATTTGTAAAACTATGTGTGCTGACAACAGAACAAAGCTGTTTTAAGTTATCTATGACTTGTGGATTTTTGCAAGAACTAGCAGTAAGCAAACAGCGAATAGACTGACACGGTATAAAGTGAACCTTCCAGAGTTTTCCATTGAACTCCAGAGGTGTGAAAAAAAGCTTCCCTGTGCTTTGGGCCATTTTCTACCCAGCAGAGAGGCTCTCTGAACAACATGCCTGACAAAGTATTTATTTATAAATCAGGGGAGGGCCGTCGCATAACCTCTGCCAGCTTTGTTATGTCACAGGATCTAGGCGGATCAGCATCCACCTCGTCTGGCCGGGACCAGAATGAGTGGGAAATCCCTCACAGGCTGGACTGTTGTTTCTGTTGACCGAATAAAATTACTGAGACTAACAGACTGAGGAGATGATGGGTTTTATGCTTTTGTCCGTTTGCCAAGGAAATTGTCATCGGACACAGATTAGAAGAAAGTGACCTAAAATACAACACATCCAAAAGTGACAGAGCAGAAACGCATATTTTGTGGTTATACCTCGATGCAGGTGCAGGGTCTCATTGTTGCAGAAGTCGGTGAAGCAACAGTTCCTCTTGGAGACGTTTTTGGAGCTGTAGCAGAAAACCTGGCCCTTCATCTGGGAGGGGGACATGCAGGATTTGACCGTCTCCTCCTTCCCGTCAATCAGCATCACAGAGTTCCAGCAGGCTCCGTCTGCGGTCGTCTCACAGGTGTAGTTGGCGCACAGCGGGCACACACACTTCAGACCTGAAGCACAAAAAAATCAGATTGTGTTTATTACTTCTTCCCCCTCCTCCCCTCCCATCCACTGGCTAATTCATCAATGTGTGGAGAAAAAGCACCAAGACAAAACAGTTTTACTCTCAGCCTAGACGCGGCTCCTGCTGTTACATAAGAAAATCTGAGCTCTTAAATGGCAGGAGGTGGAAGAACCAGAGTAATGCCTCTTAGATTAACACCCGCATAATCTTGTGTTCTACTTGCAGCTGTCATGCTTTATTTGATAAGCTGCTGAATGACTGATGAGCGAGATGGCCCGCCACAGAAAACCTGGGAAATAAATGGATGAATGTTGCACAGTGCCAAACGAAACCAGTCAGGAGGTAGCTCCAATTACATGAATGGGAAAAAATAAATAAATAGATACTTATGTGTAATTAAATAATTCACACATTTGGATATTTGAATGTAAAATCACTGAAATTTTGTAAATAAATACATTTTTTGAAAAATGACATTTAGAGTTAAATTTATACTTTTATTCAAAGAACACCTAAAAAAAAAACAAAAGGTTGGAATTAAAAACTGACAGTCAACAAATACGGAAGGCAAATTTTAAAGGTTTATGAAACCCTTTACTTCTCAAACCGTTTCTCCAATTGTGTCGAAACAATTTTGTATCATTTTTAAAATGTGAGAAAAGCAGATTTTCTTTGATATTCTCCATCTTTTTTTTATTATTATTATTTTTAAAAGTGAGTTTTCAGATTTAGTTGGTATTCTTTGTTCTTCATCTTCAAAAAAAATAAAAAATAAATAAAACATCAGATAAAAGGAATGAAGGTGGCCAGGTTGAAGTTAGCAAGACCATTAAAACCGTAGGAAGAAAATTTGCTGGCTGGATTGAGAGGAACACCATTTAAATTTACAGTCTGATTGTAACCCTCAGGTGGTGATTAATCACTCTGAGGTGTTTCTCTGTGTGTGCAAACCGTTAAGGCGAGAATTACAAGGAGGAAACCTTTCATGTTTCCGTCGGAACAAAATTCGGTTTCTGGCGCAAAAGGACGTCATAAAACCCCGGTTGGAAACAAGTTCACTCAACTAATAATATGCAACAGATCGTACAACAAAGGAGCTGAATGAGAACACAAGGTGAAAAGAGAACATCTACAACAGGCATTATGGTTTGTAATTGCAGAACAAGTTCCCTTCAGAACGACAACTTTATTTCCTTTTCTAAAACAAATTATTCTCCACTGAAGAGTCATGCAGTCGATAGGGCTGTCGCTTCACAGCAAGGGAGTCAAGATTCAAATTCCAGTCGGGGCCTGCATGCGTGGAGTTTGCATGCTTTCCTGGTTGCATGCTTTCACTTGAATGTTAGGCATCTTGTCTCTAAATTGGCCTTATGAGTGAATTTGTGAATACACAGTAGTTTATCCTGACTGTCTCTATTGTTGCCCTGTGATAGAAAGGCACCCTGTCCAGGGTGCACCCTCCATCTCCGTCCCCCGCTACCTCGAAAGGACCCGAGCACCATGTAGAACAACTCATTACCCGTAAACCTAAAAACAAAAACAAAAACAAAAAAATCACCTAAATTCCTGGATAACCTTTGCAACCACACATGTAGAGAACACAGATAGACGAAGGCATCAAACTTTTAAATATCTGTTTTTATGAGGAAAAAAAAAGAACAAACATTACATGTTCCACCTTAAAGCACACCATGGTGGTGGTGGCAGCATCATGCTGTGGGGGAGCTTTTTGGACTTAATGAGAAGTTGGTTGCAGCTAAATTTGGAGCAAAACTGGACAAAAACCTCACGGAGAATGCAAAACACCATTGTTGATCTTCAAGCACAGAGATCTGCAACCGTCATTTTCAAAACCACAAGTGACTCTTTGGACCTTCAACAAATAAAGTTAAAAAATGATAAGGAACCAAGAGATGTTCTTTAAAAATATACAAACAAATGTTGGGTTTTGCAGTTTTTCATTTTTTCCCTAGGATATTTGCAGTGATTTCCACAGCAGAATTACTCTACTAGAAATATCTGTTTTGCTATCATTAGTCTGGAAACTATGCTTGTTTTGTTTTGTTTTGTTTTGTTTTTTTTTTACATACTTTTTCACAAAAAAACATCCCATAAAAAAATTTCTGTCATTTTAAACATGTGAGAAAAGTGAGTTTTCAGATTTAGTCGGTATTCTTTGTTCTTCATCTTTAAAAAAAATAAATAAATAAAACATCAGATGAAAGGAATGAAGGTGGCCAGGTTGAAGTTACGAAGACCATAAAAACCGTAGCAGAAAATTGCTGGCTGGATTGAGAGGAACACCATTTAAATTTACAGTCTGACTGTAACCCTCAGGTGGATTAATCACTCTGAGGCGTTTCTCTGTGCGTGCAAACCGTTAAGGCGAGAATTACAAGAAGGAAACCTTTCATGTTTCCGTCGGAACAAAATTCAGTTTCTGGCGCAAAAGAACATCACAAAAAGCCCGGTGCATTTGGAAATAAGTTCACTCAAACTAAAAATATAAACTAGTTTTGCTACAGTCGTTAGGACTGCTGCTTCACGGCAAACAGACGTGCAGTCGGGACCTGCAAACACGGCGTTTGCATGTTTTCCCTGTGTATGCCCGAGTTCCCTCCGCAACCAAATCTCCACATGCATGTTTGGTATTTTTGTCTCTAAATTGCCCTTAGGTGTGACTGTGTCGCCCGTGATGGAAAGTGGTCCCGTCCAGAGTGTTCCCTGCATCTTGACCCCCTGCTACCTAGCAAGGATCCCAGTACCATGTGGAACAACTCATACCCTTGAAACCTGAATTCCTGAATAGCTCATGAAAAACGCAAACGCTACATTTCCCCCGTAAAATACTCCACGCGCTCTTGGTTTAATATAAGTAGGAACAGAAATGTGCACCTTTCAGAGCGATTTCACCTTTGCCTCGTGAGTTTTCACAGAGGGACGGTCAAGACAAAAGTCTTGAGTATCATCAAGACGTTTTTAGGCAAATCTGAGACTTCAATCGTCAGAACTGAAATGATCTGATTGAAATGAGACACGCAGTGATTTAGATGTTACTTCACATTGTCAGTCAGGTTGCATTTAAATTACATCAAAAAAAAAAGTTTGATGACTCAAAGCGTCTAAGTGTGAAAAAAGAAGACAAAAACTAAAAAAAAAAACTAAAAAAAAATCCAGAAGGCTGCAAATACTTTGAGTTGCTTAGTAACAAGAACATTCATTTCTTCAGCTACATTTCTGTAAGTGTAAAGCAGTTATTCTTTAAAATCACGCAGACGTTGTATTTTCTGCTCTTCACTTTTGGCAGACTGGTCTCGTAAACCGGTAATGTGTTTACGACTACACACATCTAATCCTATACAATGGACTTAAATATACTGTCTACCATTCTCTGTGGTTTCTCTGGTTATAGTGTAAAACTTTACACACTCCAATCTCTTTTTAAGGAAACGGGGAGTGTGTGTGTGTGTGTGTGTGTAACATATCTGTGATGCTTGTGTTTGGAACTATAGCTTTACTTAAACAGCCACCACAGCCTGACTGAACCTCAGACAGTATAATATGATAATAACAAAGTTGAGCTCCAGCACAACTCCCATCTTATTTTCATTCCTAAATTCTTCTCTGGTCTGGATTTCCCACACTTTCCTTTGCAGTTTCTATACTACTCCTCTTTGGGGATTTTTTTTATTTTTTATTTTATTTTTGAGTCAGAGCAGATTTGTTGTTCCTTTTATCTCCGGAGTCGGAGCTAAAACAAGCAAAACAAATCACTGAGGAAGTCGGATTCAGCTAAACAAGACAGAGGTGTCCGAGTCATTTTGGGCCTTGAAAGTGTTAACATGGAGTGTTTGTGGATTGTGGACACAGTCCACACCGTAGAATATCATCACTGATTCTAAATACGCATCCCTGTTCTCTTAAAATAGACGTTCTGGTTTTCCAGAGCCTTGGCTGGAATGTGTATGTGCTTTTTCTTTTTTTCTATGTCCATTTGATCTTTTTTGTTTTCTGTTCCCTCAAGTTGAGAGAAAATATCTGCAAAAAACATTGTTGAAAGTCAGTTGTTTTTTTTTTTGTTTGTTTTTTTTTGCTGTTGTTGTTCTTCAGGGAAACTACAGCATTTTCATAAGGATGAGTCAAAGATTCATTGATTTGAAAGAAACACCTCGTTTTGTCTTAGTGACAACCTAAACTATATTTGGACCAGAATGGCAAAAAAAAAGAGTTGAAGCAGCTGAAGTAGTGAGATCGCGAGAACTACTTTCAAACACAAAGAAAACTGAGACGCGTGGGAGAAAACAAACAAAAACATTGAAAATCATAGTGCAGAAACAGAAAAAAAAAACTACAAAAAAAGTTAAAAGAATGAAAAAATCTATTCCATTCTTTTATTCTTAAAACTCACACAGCTTTATGAATGCCCACTAAAACAGCCGGGCTCTGCCATATTTGGATGATGATGTAGAGACAGAGTAGTCAGAGAACGTCGTGTTTTTTTGTTTTTTTTTTTTACTAAAAAAGGCCGTTTTAAACAAGATCGTGTCAAATGAGTGTGCAGCTCTTTACTGGCAAAACAGAAATAGGATGGAGTGTGAACTTCATCTGTGCAGGACAATCAGATTGGTTTCGTGAACATATTTCTCTAAAATCACCAACAACAATCTGCTTGTTGGAAGCTATTTTTGCTTTAGGGTTATGAACCAATTATAATCTTATGTTTAAGGTAAGGAACCATCCAAAGCTGATGAAAAGGTATGTAAACTTTGAGAGGTTTTCCAGGTGAAAAACTGTTTTCTTCACAGTTCTCTTTTTTTGTGTTCTCACGGCTCAAAATGTATGCCGATGTCCACAGGTCATGCAAAATAAATAATTCCTCTCTCCAAATTATTTTTCTGCATGCTAAGCCATGACAATTAACTTCATCTGGCACAGGATTTGCTCCACATATGAATCAAATTAAGGAGAAGGTGGTTCATGTGCAGCATTAGCTACTCTGGACTTTTAGGTGCCGGGCACTTTGTGAAAAAAACAGACTGCAGCGGGCGAATAGAATATGAGAGGCATAACAGACAGAATAACATTTTGACAGCTAGTGAGTGAATCTCAACCTCATGTGGAGAAAAGTGACTTTCACAAACACTGTATGGTGCACGAAAATAAAATAGGCTGTTCTGGTCACGTAGTTGCGATGAGGGATGTTCTGACACGTCTGTCCACATCTAAGTGACAACAATGATTCTACCTGAATCCTGTCAAAATTTAAGTATTTCAAATTCTTTTTTTTCCTTTTTTTTTTTTTAACAGACAGTTATTCTCCACTGTGGTTAATTACAGGCAGACTGGGTGAGCCATATAACAGTTCAAATCTCTCCGTAAGAGTGCCAGTTTGTTAAGTCTCCTTGTTAGCACAATATTTCTCCTGACTTCTTCGTCCTCAACCATAAATAGCCATATAAATCTTTACCTTGTGAATTTGTAGACCTTGCTACTATCACTACTTTTTGTGGGTTGGCCTTTGGGCTTTAACTGCGTTTTCGGCTCTCTTGAGCTCATGTTGTTTTTCTTTATTGGTGTCACAGAAACAGATTAGTGACAAGCAAGGAAAAGTTATAGAAATCATATCTGTCATTTAAAAACCTGCTAACGCAGCTTCTATTAGAAGCAACACTATTAAGATGCTTGCTCAACAAATATTTTTCTGACATTAGGAGACATTTGTATTCTGTTGGAAGTTCATTCTAGCTTGTTTTTCATCAGATCACACTGAAGACTGTGAAGCTACGGATTATTCTCATCAATTAAATTGGTGACATTCAAATAAATGATCCACTATGCTTTGCTCAAACAGCTGACCAAACCAATATATAGTGCCAGACGTATTTATTGGCAGGCAAGAAAAACATACTTCCACTGCAGTGGCAAAATCTCACAGCTAACAACCTTTCATTTGAGCACATTTATTAATTTAGGTAACATCCAATGTTAGGGAGTTTTTAACAAAACCATCTGTGACACAGTCATTGGTACTCCTGCTGTCAATATGTTGAAGGCGACTGATTGTGGGCCTGATAAACCATTTCTGTGTTTTTGGATCATTAACCTTGTTTATCACCCTATCATAGCCCTTAACATGCACAGTGCAATAACAATTTATAGGAGTGTAAGCAGAGACGGGATAGCTGCCTTGCTTGACACAGTTCAAGATGCTCAGATTTTTTTTTCTTTTTTTTTACATTATGTATCTAACTGCAAATATGGACAAGTTTAGACAGGTAGCTGTTTTCTGACTTTATGGCATGTTCCCTTCTGTTTTCTGTTTTGAAGAGTATTGGACATGGCATGTGAAACAAAGTGGAAAAAAAAAGAAAAAAGTTGTGAACCTCTTAGAGGAACTTAGAAACTCTGATAAACTTCCAAAATCTTTAATTAAAACAAAAGCTTCATTTACATTTGTTTTGAAGTGATTGCTAGATGTGCCAATAGTAACTGTGTTTACAAAAATAGAGCTTCACACTACACTGAATAAATGCATTAAAATTAAAGGGTGAGTTGACAATTTGTGTCAGGTTGTGCAATAAAAACTGCATTTAAGTTAATTTTTTCACTGCAGGTTATATTTTTTTTATCATTATAAATGCATAATCACACATCAACAAGTATAAAATGGACCATAAATAAATCATTTTTTCTTTGACTGCATTTTTAGTGATGGATGATAAAATCCCTCAGGTCTAATAAAGACAGTCATGCACTATTGCACAATCAGCTTTAATCTGTGACAGAAAACTAGGTAAAAGTTTGCAGGAATATGCTTTAATCAGCCAAACCTTCCACTTGCTTTAACAAGGTTGAGGTTGCAATTTATAAAGTACAAAATATATCATGGAGTTGTGCTGACTGGGAAAGGAGATTGAATAATCAAATGAAATACTGGGCAGAGACAATAAAAAAAATTGCTTTGAGGAGCTACTGTACATAAATCTAGTTGTATGTGGGGAAAGGTTGAAGAAAAGCTTAATTATAAAAGTGTAATTAAATTTCTTTGTTTTTTTATTTTAGTTTCAAAGCTTTTTCTGAAAGGAAAAAAGAAAAAAAACAGCTTAGGGTTAGTGGTGTGCAAGTATGAAGAGTACTTCACAGACCGACACGCTTAATTGATGATGTATAATTGCGTCTGAGATTTAAAAAAATCATCCCATTTATAGTAACCCAAACTTTATAGAGCAAAAACAACAACAACATGAAACGACAAAAACAACTCCTGTGTTTCATGCACACGGAGACGAGCAGCCTACCTGCGGTCAGCTGGGCGACGCACAACAAGATCAACGCCACCTGAAAGCTCTGCTCCCCGGCAGCAGTCATGGCAAGAGGCGCATTTGCTCCCCCTTCCTGAGCGCACCGTCTCCGCAGGCAGCTACTCTACAGAAAACACCAGGATACACATCGTGTTTTTGTTTTGTTTCTTTTAAACGGGAAAGTCCGTGCACTCTCTGCGACCCGCCACAGTGAAACCGATCTGGGAGGAAACTGCAAAGCGCTGCTTGCTCCGCCTCTGCTGACCGGGATTTAGGCGGATTAGCGCCGCAGACCTCCGATCCAGACATGTGAATGGAGCAGAGTGAAAGTGTGCAGCGACATCCATTTAACCGCAGCAGGTCCACCTCCACCTCCTTGTCACTGCCTGCCTGATGAATATGGAAATTACCTCCAGTCTGCGTGCACAGTAAATATAATCAAATGAAGCTGCATCAACGCCGAGGACTTAAAAAAGATGGGAAAAAAGTTACATTTGATGAGTGTTATGCAATCATTAAACGATTTTAATGGCTTAATTGTGACATTTTCTAAATAAAACACTTCGAGAGTGATCTGAAAAAGGCTTTGTTTGTACATCTGCACAAATAGAGAAGATTAGAAATGAGCAATCCCTTAAAACCTGTGTGTCTCGCCCAATGACGGATCCAGTGAGATAATTTGAGATAACTGGAAAGGAATTTTGACTCGTTAAAACGTAATTGAAGATATCTTGAATTATTATTCTTACTAGTCAGAATGTAAATGCAGATGTTTTACATTAACATTCTGGATAATCAAAATGTAGTTTTGTCTTGTCAAAATGCATGTTTAGATATCTGGAATTTAATTACGGCTAGTCAGACGAAACTAAATTTATGTTAAAACTGCTTGCCATAATAGTATAATTCTTATACTTTTGACTCAAATGGCGGCTTTGTAATAACGTGATAAGGTAAACATTCCAATAGCCTACCTACGTTTTATGTTAGTTTACTATCAATGCTTAGTTTTACTGTTTAAATTAATACCAAGAGTATTGATTAGAGGAATTCAGCTCAGAGAAAGTTTCACAGTAACACAGCTGATGCCTTGACAACGGCTCCTGGGTTTACATACAGAGCAAAGAGTCTCTTTTAATGCACTTTGCATGGTGAACCTGTCTGTCTATCTATGTGTTACTCTGGGTATTCTTCCTAAAACAAAAACAATCTTTTTAGATCAATTGGGCACTTTAAACAGTCAGGTAAGCGCGTGTTGTTGACAGGCCTGTTTCAGTGTTGACTTCAAATTATCAATGCCATTGAATGACTAGAAAAAGTTTTATCATCAGTGCCATTTATAAATCACTCATTATCCAAAGCCGCGCGCCGCAGTAGAAGAATCCCGTCAACTAAATGAAACCTGGAGATATAGACATTTCAACACGGAAAAGGAAAAAATAACGCAGAAAAATCGTTGAAACCGCCTTTTCTCTCCTTCTCTCTCTCTCTCTATGTGACGGCTACACGGAGACTCGTTGCCATAACAACTGACAACAGTGCCACTGTGTGTCAGGATTAAGCACCAAAAAACTCTCAAACATGTCCCACTCAAAGAACAGAACTTTCAGTCTGTCACATGTTTTTAGACTTGATGTTTATTTTATGATTATTAATAAGGGATATTAGTCCCTTATTAATAGCTAACAGCAGAGATTAGCTACCGCTGCTGTTAGCTAATCTGTGGTGGTTTAGCTCATTTANGATACATTTTTGTGTTTATTTGATTCCTATTCAAGACACTTTGATAAGAATGACTATATATGTAATATAGGCGGCTACAGAGTATCTTTGTTTACATTTTTGATTCGTGGTGTGCCTCGAGATTTTTTCAATTAAAACAGTGTACCTTGGCTCAAAAAAGGTTGAAAAACACTGGACTAGAATAAGTTTTATCATTAGTGCCATTTATAAACCACTCATTATCCAAAGCCGCGCGCCGCAGTAGAAGAATTCCGTCAACTAAATGAAACCTGGAGATATAGACATTTCAACACGGAAAAGGAGAAAATAACGCAGAAAAATCGTTGAAGAACTTAAAACCGCCTTTTTTCTCTCTCTCGCTCTCTGTGACGGCTACACGAGACTCGTTGCCATAACAACTGACAACAGTGCCACTGTGTGTCAGGATTAAACACCAAAAAAACTCTCAAACATGTCCCACACAAAGAACAGAACTTTCAGTCTGTCACAGTTTCATGTTTCTAGACTTGATGTTTATTTTATTATTATTAATAAGGGATATTAGTCCCTTATCAATAGCTAACAGCAGAGATTAGCTACCGCTGCTGTTAGCTAATCTGTGGTGGTTTAGCTCATTTAAACACCTGCTCCAATGATCTATCAGAGTTGGTGTGTGGGTAACCGTTTCATATTGTTTTGTAACTGAACCGAAACACAGAATTCGACATAGCAAATTCCCTCTCCCTCGCTATATTTTTTTATTAGAACTTTTCCACCATGTTTGTTCTCTTTTGTATGGCGTACATTTAAGATTTTGCGAGTTATATTTGTTTTCTGTTACAAATAAAAAAGTGGGGTTTGCAATTTTATTCAACCTACTTTAATCAACACACTTTAGAAGAGATTAGGGGGAGTGCTAGCACTTTTTTTTTCCACTTAAAGCCCTGTTTACCACTCATAAACAACACACAGCTATGTTGCCAGCAGAATTACCAACAGAGGTGTGAATATCTGCAACTCCTAAAGAGTTACCCTGTTATATGCCCCTGCTTCAAATGGCTGGCTTAGCTCTTTAGCATGCTAATTAGCTAGCTCTGCCGAGGCCTGATGAACTGGTCATGTGACTCAGCTTTGCATTGGGGAATGATCTAAATATACACAACAATGACTTCAGACACTACCAATCAAGGTGGACAGCTATGTCTTGGTAGGTTTTTAGTCGTGTTATTATTTTTCATTTTTAGATAATTGACAGAACAGTCGTCTGTGTGACTTTCAATGCTAATGCCTTAGGGCAGGCTAACTGCTTTAAAATCACCTACAACATGATCTCTGATCTAAGAGATGTGTTCATGATGAATTGTCTAATGATTCCCAACAAACCGCTGAGACCTTATAGTAATGAAGCATCTGTACTAATCAAATTGGCGTCTCCTAATTATAATTTATTAAATGAGAACAATAAGCATAAGAGGGGCTTAGAACTTCCTAATATTTCATAATTCACTAAACTGTAAAATGATTTTCTTGACCATAGTTGAATGTTTGGGAATCAATGTAAAAGGTCAGACACTAATGTTATATAAAAGCCCCAAATATGTGGAAAATGTTTTCAATGAATTTAGCCAGATCTTATCGATTAAGTTGAATACATCTGAAATCTGTGGAGTCGGGAAAAAAGAAAACAAAACCGTTATTAAATTGAGTTTTTTTCCACAAAATAAATGAGTAATTGCCATTCTCATTATTCTCGTTCCCACTATTAAGTTGCGGCCACAATTTTTTTTCTCCCACGTCACCAGACCCACTTCATAGAGATCAAATAAAAAACAACAAATTATTTTCCCTTTTTGTTGTTTTTTTGTTTGTTTGTTTTTTTTAGCTTTCTTTTACATAAAGGGAGGACATAATAAAAACACATTGGCATATAACCTGCAACACTTAAAACACATCAACAGCTCTTTACATTACTGTAAAGTTTGAATACATAGAATGATATAAAACTTTCAACTTAAAACAAGTTTATTTATCTGGACAGAAAGCAAAAATGGCTCTTTGGACATGCTAACTGCACTTATGCAGTAAGCAAGTTATGCTAACTGCATAACTGCAATTAGCATAACTGCACGAACTGGACTTAGCAGTTAGCAGTTAGTGTTAAGTGTGTAAGTGTGACAGAAGTTCCAGTTTTACAAGCCTATAACGGCGAACTGCCGAGCTATTCCAGCAGCTCGACCTCGACGTTTGCTCACTAGCACTTCCGGTCGGCCAAGTAATCACAATAATGTGCCAGCAATGGAGAAACATCACAATATTTCTCCATTAAGCCTTTAACAACATTGTTAGGGTTGTTGGTGTTTGTATAATAATAAAATAGTTTCACCAGGTGTTTGCTAATTGCTGCTGCATCTAGTTTGAAGGAGCGGATTTTTAAAAATATTTTTACATTGGCAGTTTATGAAAAATATTTGGGACTTTTGCACACAAATGTTTAATCTTCAGGTAGGAGTCAGTAGATATTGCTGACATATCATTTTGTAATAAAATAAGCAGTTTAGTTATCTTAATAACATTTTAACACCTCATTGAATTCCTGATTACGGCCTCATCGAACTTCATCATGAGCGTTGCGGCTTTGTGACAGTGAACTTTGAACTGCTGAGGATGAGGATGGCCTCCATGATGCCACCTGTGAAGATTGCACATTTCAAGCCATCGTTTTCCCTGAGGACTGAGATGAAGGTGTTGATGAAGGGTTCGCTCTCGGTGATATAGAAGATCCTGTCATCGTCGTTAATCTGTTCAAGCTTAACGCTCCTCTCCACACAGCCACCTTGGAGATACAGAATCATAGTGGAAGACAGGAAATAAATATTTATTTCTGTTTAATTTCTCATAGTTTAATGTCCAAAAAAGAGACCCTGAAAACTAAAACATTTGCCCAGTGCCATATGATGCCTGATTGAATACGCAGGAAATCTGGAACTAAAAAAAAAGAGATATAGTTCACCATCCCTGTATTACTCATATTTGCATCAGACACAGAGACAAGTGTAGGATATGTTCTTAGACAAAGACGAAAATGAAAATAGTTCATCTAAAAATAAGTAAAAATTAAAATTTGAAAGCACAAGAGATGACCAATGTTGTAGATATAAAAAAAAAATCTGTTTTTTGGTGGTCCCATTCTGAGTGTCGGTGAGCTGACCCAGTTCTCACAGCAGGTGGCCATACAAGCTACACACACACACACACACACACACACACACAGCGGTTTGTATTCCTACCAATATTAGGACATTCATTTAGTAGCTACATATTTATGCCTCACAGAAATACTTTACTAGTCTATTCATAACCCAAACCCTTAACCAAAACTTACACATCTCTAAATCTACTAGAGCGCAGCAGAACTGCAAAAAAAACGTTCTCACCTTAAATCACCTTCTTTTGTTGGTGAATATTGTGAAAGTGGTACAATATGCCAGTAAAGTTTTAATGTTGTGCAGGAATAGATGGTTAGCAATCAATTTATGAGTTTTTCTTATTACAATGTTTCCTTCTTTCCAACAAGGTAAAACTGGTGTGCATCCATTTTTATTTAAACTTGATTCAAATCACTGTTTCTGATTTATTTAAGGTTAACAGCCAAAACACACAAATCATTTTAAAATTTATATTTCAAAAAGCTTCTTTAGAAATAGCTTTAAGTTTATTTCAAATGCAGTGGACATGGAGATGAAAAGGGAAATGAAAAATCAAAAATGGATGAGAGGATGAAGGATGAGGAGTTACTTAAAATAATTTAGCAATGGTACGAACTTGCTGTACTGAGAAGTTAAACACGACAGATTGTTAATGCACTTCAACTCTGTAAGAACATCAGCCACTTTTTTTTTATTAGAAATGTTTCATCAGCACATTGAGCTCATGTGATCCCTGGTCCGTAATGGTGGAGGTCTCTGGAGGTAAACACCGACTGGCAGTCAGGAAGACTGACACTGATGAGACATCCTACAACTCAGAGGCTGCACGAAGAACCACGATGGTCTCAGGGGCAGTTTACCAACATCTGAATACACTTTGAATTATATTATGAATGAATTCTGACACTTTTAAGTTATTTGCAACACCTTGACTAATATTAGTGCATGTATATTCGGCACTATTACAACTTTTATAGTAGTTTAATACAAAAACCCTCGTTGGCTCATGCGCACCATCTGAGCCACCTGCTTTCCTCCCGCTGCAAGAGGGAGGAAAGCAGGGTGCTGCCTTCCCCACCGCCAGGAGGCAGCACCCTGCTACAGATCCGAGTCTGGAAAAGCGGCCACTCCGAAATAGAGCCGAGCTGCTGAAGTAGAGCCGGTGGAAAAGGGGCATTATATTTTTTATTAACAAACAATTCTATGTTGTTAGTTTGGAGCATACACACGAATAAAACGCAAATACGTCTGTAGTTGGAGGGCCCATTTCCACCTCCTAATCTTATTTGCAGTCCGCTCCAACTCACGTGACATGACGTTCGAGCTTCAGCCTGTCATGTGATTCACCTTGCC
Source organism: Poecilia formosa (assembly GCF_000485575.1). Classification (NCBI taxonomy): domain Eukaryota; kingdom Metazoa; phylum Chordata; class Actinopteri; order Cyprinodontiformes; family Poeciliidae; genus Poecilia; species Poecilia formosa. The sequence continues at coordinate 166,447 of NW_006800196.1, read as the reverse complement.
GACGTCAGCTGCCTTGGGCCTACGCAACATACGCAGTGACGTAGCTAGATAAGTAAACTGTTGTATGACTTCACAAAGGGGTTGTACATACATATATATGTAAGATCTCTGTTATTTGTATTCACCTTCTTTCCTTCGCCTATTATTATTATTATTCGACATTTAAGAAATTTGACAAATGAGTTTCTTTCTGAGAGTTTCAAACTGGATTGGAGTCGGACTGGGGCTCTACAATCTTGAGCGACCCAAACCAGCACAAACCTATAAGGTACAGACATTCACTGACAACAGGACTCTACAAAAAATGGGAATACTTTCGTCCTTCAACGTGGTGGAGAAAACCAGAAGGTTTTGTACGGGAGTGCCATTGTCCGGCGAAGAACTTTTGCAGTCATTCCATTTGCCAACAGAAGCTAAGTCCTCTTCAACTCAAACACCCCATAATGAGTTCAGATATGGGAATATGCCTCTACTGCCACTTCCAGATGTTGCGGCAGTGAGGCCGAGAAGCCCACAGCCGCACTGTGTGAATCCAAGGCCTGACAAAAACAATTAACAAATCAAAAAGAGTATTTTACATAGTATTCAGTAGTATTTTCCTGTGGTGCTTAAAGTGTTTAGATTGATTTGACATAAAAACAAGCAATAGGAAACCTTTTGGGAGTGAAACTAGCTGCCCTTTGCCAACCAGGACAGGAAGCCACATTAAAAACAACCATTTCTTCTGACTAAAATGTGAACAGCTTCTATTTCTCAATCACAAAATGGAAAATATGTTCAAGCAGATTTGCAAAAAACAGATATTCAAACCTTAACTTCCTATTTTTAACTCTTCCCTTTTTATATGCCAAGTGCTCTGCTTCTTTTGGAAAGCATCCCCATCTGAGATTAGTAAAACAAAAGAGTGAAGCCAGAACAGCAGCTGCTAAGAACAGTATATGTTGGGAATATCTATGCAGAAACAATGTCAGGTAGCCTGTCTGTGGAGCCTGGCTGTGTTAAACATGTTCACTTTGAAAAGGACAACAGGGAAAGCATGGTGGACATCTACGTGAGTACGGAAAGCCTGCGAGTGTACGACAACCCCTGGGTGGAGGACAATTCGCCAAACCTCTCAGGACTTTCACAGGCTCAGTCCAAAAGTAAGAGCGCTGCTGATTCCGTGTAGAAGCTGCTGTACTGTAGCAAAGACAAAATACTCCTTGATGGTTTTTGTCTTGATAGTTTACTTTAAATACATGATTTAAGATATTTATTCCTTGTTTAAGTGTCTTTTGTCAGCGAAACGTCTGTGAAGAGGAGTACTTTCAAATGGGCCTGTGTTTTTATGGGTGTGGTGTGTTTGCTTCTACTGGCTGGAAACATCTACCTCGCAGTCCAAAGTAATTATTTTTAAATAAAGGAAAAAATACCCAAATTTGTATATTTGCTGTATGATGAGATATGCTGTAAGAGTATTTATTTTGTTTTCTTTCGTGTTGCAACAGAGACTCAGGAGCAAAGCATCTGGAGAAGCCACAAAATGCAGCTGGAGAAAAATAACTCAGATTACAGGACTGAACAGTTGACCATTATTAACAATAAACTCAAGGAAAAGATAAACACCTTGTACAGCAAGCTCTCCGGTAAGGATTAAAATCATGACACACACTACATGTCACGAATTGTGTTTTAGTGAGGAGAGGGAGAACCAGTACAGGCGGCACGGCAGAGTACTAAACAGCTAATTATCGGAAGCTACTTAAACTGAAACCAACACAGGACTTATCAGTTTGACTGTTAAGGCAACGAAGACTGACGAACAGGATGCGAGAACAACGACAACGATCCGACAAGAGACAAAGACAACAGATGGACTTAAATACACAGGGAGTATAACTCCCTCCAGGCAGAAAACGGACACAAGGCGTTCTTGATAGTTACTGGCATTTAATAATTATGCCGTGAGAACTGTACAAAAGACATAAAATACATTTTACAGAAAGAAAGACATTCACATAAAGAAAACTACGGTAAAACATTTACAATAAAGTGGCTTGACTTACAAAAACAGACTCATTACGTCATCCAACACGTGGCTAACAAACTTGACAAATTCTTAAAATAAACATTCTATTTACAAACAAAACTAAAATACAAAAATGCGTACCTCATTGGCCGCTTCAACCTGAAAGGGTTAATACAGAAACTCCTGTAGCCTCTTCTGTCAATCCAGCTACCGGAGCCTCGGTGCCTCACCAAATCTCTCCATCAATTAAGGAAATAATAAAGCATGCTGCCCTCTACAGAGTGCGGAGTGTAACTAAAAATATGTGCCTAAATGAAACAACAAATTAAACGTTGGTTCCACTCTGGTAACCTTTGCACAACTTATAATAAACATAAAATATTTTACATCAACTTAAAATCATCAAATTAAACCAAACTGTATAACTGCCGCCGATGGCAGGCACAGGGAGGGTAATCAGGGAATGAGACACACCTGGGAAGCAAACAGGGAAGACAGGACAGGGACAGGACTAAACACAGAAAACCTCGAAAATAACTACACAGAAAATACAGAACACAACAGTATCCCCCTGACAAGAGCAGCTACCAGATGCCCCAAACAACCAAAATACAACAAAAAAAAAACAACCCATCAGGGTGGGCGGAGGGGCGACGGAAGGAGGGATAAAGTCCAAAAGAAAGAAACAGAATAACTTAGTCCAAAGGGAAACACACGGTCAAGGTGGAGCCTGCCGTGAACAGTCCGGGGGCCGGCCACGGTGCAGAAAGCGGAGCCGAGGAGCCGGGTCCGGCGGCCCGCCGATGTGTGTAAAAAGATTTGTGCGTGTGTAATACTGGATTTGTAAACCATAAAAATAAAATTTTTTATGGTTTATGTAGGGCCCCATATGGTGGGCCCACCACGTAGGTGGGCCCACCTACATGGGCACCACGTAGGGCCCATGTGGGCTGTGGCCCTACATGGGCAAACCCATGTGGACAACAATTCTCTGATTGGTTTATTGCTGCTGGCGTACATACTGTACACTTTATGTCTCTGTGTCAGGGACAGATTTTTGAATTCAGTGCAAATATAAGGCGCACTGGATTATAAGGTGCACTGCTGATTTTGGAGAAAATTTAAGGCTTTTAGGTGTGCCTAATAGTCCGGAAAATACGGTACATTAAAGAGGTGGAATAGATCCAAAATCAAATTTAAAAAAAATAAAAAAAAACCACCTTACTCCCTTATTTTGCTTGGTTTTTTGTTTTTTTTGCAACACACCTGCAACATTTAAATGAAAGACAAACACAAAAAGTTATTTACATTACAGTAAAGTTTGAAAACATAGAATGATGATGTAAAACTTTCAGCTTAAAACAGAAACAAACAGGAAGAAACTATATTACTGGAAAGAGGTGGACTAATCCAACCTTTCCATTTTTTTTGATCATTTCTTAGCATTTGTTTCAACAAAAAGGAGGACATAACAATGCAACATAATAAAAATGCAACAATGCAACATTTGTGTTAAATGCAACATCTTGCAACATTTAACACAAAGACAAACACAATCAACCGCTATTTACATTACGTTATGAGTTTGAATACGTACAATGATGATGTAAAACGTTCAACATTTAAAACGTTGGTTACGTATTGTAACCCCAGATTCTATGGGTGCGTTCACACTGCAGCCTGAAGTGACCCAATTCCAATTTTTTTGCCAGGCCGTTCACGCTGCCAGAAAAAGCGACCTGAATGCGTTCTGCAGCGTGAACGGGCAAACGACCTGAAAGTGTCCCGCATGCGCAGTAGAGGGCACAATAGCGTCAGCGTTCTCGGTGCTCTGCCAACCACCATAAAAAGAAGTGCTCATTGTTTGCGGAAGTAAACATGGAGGCAAACGGTGGAGCATAGCTTACATATTTGAAGTTTTTGTTCGGCTGGAGCACCATATTAACTTAATCCTCATTATAGTCCGTCAAGGTTGTTGTTTTTCTTCCCGCTTTCGCGCATCAGGGCGCAGAATAGTGAAATTTGTTGAGAATCAGTGACGTTCAGTTCGGATGAATGCAACCTGGACGTTAGGTCACATTTGAATCGGATATGGGTCACATTCGAAAAAGAATCCGACCTGTGCTGTTCACACTGCCATCAAAAGATCAGATACAGGTCGCATTACCTCAAAAGAATCGGAATTGGGTCACTTCAGGCTGCAGTGTGAACGCACCCTATGAGTATAGGCGCAGCCCTTAAGGCTATCGCTAGTGGCTTTATCCCGCGCACAGAGCAGGCCTGGAAAAAAGCTAGTCCACGCCCACCTACAGCTTTTTTCTTCTGCTATTCAAGAACCAGTGAGGGCCACAGCTTAAAGGACTGCGCCTATACTCATAGAATCTGGGGTTACAATATGTAACCAACGTCCTATTTCGTATAGGCTTTGTCCTTTAAGGCTATCGCTAGTGGGTTAACGGCGAAGCAGGATGTAGTCTGTGCCTCACCTGGGTCCATCCAGACCCAGAGATCAGCTGATCTGACAGAGCTGGAACCTGCAGGGATATTGTTCTCAGCGATATGTTTGTTTTATTTCAAAACATTTCACATTATCACACACATTCCTCCCAGCTAATCATTTCCTAGCTTGCCTTCTCCGTGGTCCCTGCGGCTGGCCGGTCCGGATGGTTCGGGCTGACGTCCCCTGGGAAGACGCTGGGTCATTGACTGTCACACCGGGAAGAACCGCAGAGAGGTGGAGGAGGGTGGCGGAGCGGAGCTGGTGGAGACAGGCGCCCTCAGCTTCGCGGGTTCAGCCGCTGTCTCAGTTATGTAAGCCATTACGGCCGAAAACCGAGGTCAGAGGGGGTCCGGACGGCGACTCAGGGCGGAGCTAAACCGTCCTGCCAAGTCATTCGACCGTGGCGGAGGAGGTTGGAGGACGGGAAGCCCCGTAGCGCTAGCCGGCTCCTCGATCAAGCTAGGTAGCTCGAGGAGGAGTGAGTCTACAGCTAGGAGCGGGGTTGAGTCGGACATACGGACCCCGGGGTTGACTGAGTATCCGCTCAGCCGCCTCTCTTCCACCGCGGTGCTTCCCAGCTGGGAAGCATCATCCGAACCGCAACTGCTCCTGCTGTCGTCCTCGTCGTTGTCGACCTCTCTGCCGGTGGGATTATCTGATAAACGCTCAGCATAGCTAGCATCCCGCTCAGCGTAGCTAGCATCTCCCACGAGCAGCGACCGGACTCGGTGGGCCCGGCGCCCCACCTCGTGCCAGCCTAGAAAAGGCTAGCTCCGGCTCCTCGAGTGCAGGAGCGGCAAGAGTGCTGAGGCGTCATGGCGCAGGCAATGATGTACCCTGTCTGAACGGACGTTCGCTCTTAAAACAGTGCTATCTTACGCTGAAGAAAAAGAGGGAGCCGTTGATCCGGTCTGACCGTTATTTATACAGACCGGGGTGATGCCCACCCAGTAGGTGGGCGTGGACTAAGCTTTTTTTCAGTGCTGCGCCCGAGGGACAAACCCTCTAGCGATAGCCTTAAAGGGTTAAGGATATATACGAAATAGAACAGAAACAAACACAACAAGGAAGCTCTTCACTGTAAAGAGCCTCATTACTCTTTACAGTAAAGAGGCTGAATACCAAGTCCTTTCCTTTTATCGTATTTGTTTTTAAGCATTTTTTTAAATTAAAGAGTTCAATAAACATGCAACATTGACATAGAACTTGCAACATAAAAAAATCGTACGGTATGGCCCATTTCAGGCCACTTCATGTATTTGAAGGGAGTGAATATGTCTATGTCAAAGGTCTTATTGACACTCTGCTGATGGTAAGCTACTGGATTGTAGCCACAGGCTGACAGAAGTGAGGCTGCAAATTTTTTGCGCCATCGACCCTTCTGACCAACACCAGCAGACAAGGTAGGTGAAGTGGGAAAACGGCAAAGGGTGGACAGACCAGGAATCGACCGCTGTCACAGTGGTTCCCAATTGTAGTCCGTAAGTACCCATGCCGTATATGTTTAAGGTGTCTCCTTCCTACCAAACTCCTGACTCAAATGAATGGCATGACTGACAGACTTCTGCAGTATTTGGTGGCTGCAGAGGTAATGCAATCATTTGAATCAGGTGTGGTGAAACACAGACACATAACAGAGTGATCTTTACATGAATTAAAATATTAATAATCTAAAATACTTGTTAGATTTAATACTGATAATATAACAACAAAGAGCTATTCACATGACTTTAAAGAGGTTGAACTTTGATGAGATGGCGTTTCTCTTCCAAGTCTTTCTTCTGCCAGGTTCTGTTTTCTGCTTCCTTCTGGAAAGCCTCTACAATCTCTCTGGCCTCCATCTCATAGTTCTCTGCCTCAATTCTAAGGGCCTTTTCCTTTTCCAGCATGAGGGTGAGTTCCTGGATATCTTTGAGCAGAGATCTCCGTTTCTTGACCTCTGCCTGAAGCTTGTTGGTAAGGAGTTCGGCCTCATCCGAGAGCATTTCTGTCATCTTACAGGCTTTCTCTAAACCCTGGTAAAGTTTATCACTTACCTTTTCCAACTTACCTCTTTCTGCCTCTTCTCTTATAGCCCTTTTTTTCTGCAGCTCTTTGTTTCTTGCCGAAGAGACTCTACAGTCTTCAAGAGAGAAGCATTTTCAGTCTCTCCTTGGACCCTTAGACTTTTCTCTTCTTGGAGCATTTTCTCTAGTTTTTGGAGTTTCAGTTCAAATTTATCCCGATCACCCAAAGCCGGACCCTCTGTGGACGTTTTCTCCATATCCTCAAGCTTTTTAATTAGTATCTCCGCAATCTCCACAGCTTCCTCTTTGTCTGCCTCAATTTGGGCTCTAAGTTCTCGTTCTGTTTTCAGTTCTTGATCCAATTCTCTGCCTGGACCCGTAGTGCTTTCTCTTTTTGGATGGTTTTCTCCAGCTGTTGGAGTTCCAGTTGAATTTTGTCCCTCTCATCTGAAGTGATCTCAGCAGGACCCTCTTGGGACGTTTTCTCCACGTCCTCAAGCTTTTATTTACTTAGGAGAGGCGGGTCAGGAAGGACGTGGTAACATAAAACTGTCATTTAAATGCAAGCCAACGTAAAGCTGTGTGGACAGGCTCCGCTTCCTGAGCTAAGGCGGTGCATATTATTTGTGGATCACCGGATTTATACAGCATGACTAAACATAGCATACAAGTGAAAGACGAGCGGTATCACCAACGTAACCCAGAGTTGCTAACACGAAGTTATAGCTAGTCAATTGTCTCATAGTAAAAGAAAAGTACCGCTTACCTCTTTGTGCAACTTCAAATGCCGAACAGTTGGAAGTTGTGTCTCCACCTGAGATCCTGGTCTTGCAGGTTTTGCATGTTTCACTCCGTTTTTGTTGGACATTTCATGATTGACGTACCCAAAAGAAATTACTCACAGGAGTATATCTGCTTTGAGCGTTTTTTCGTCCCTCGTTTGTTTTCTCCCCGTTATTTTTAAATCCTGTTAATTTGATTGGTTGTGCCGCAGCTTACGCACACACGCATACGGAGTGTGGAAAAACAGAGGGACGGTCTGCGCCTGTTAATACGCAATGAGTGAAATTAATTAATGACGCCACTTTATAAATAATGTTTTAAATTTTAAGACTTGGAGTAAAATATCAAGTCTTTTCAAGTAAACAGCTTCAAGTCAAGTCAAGTCCTAAGTCAATGGTGTGAAAGTCAAAGTCAAGCCCAAGTCTTTGAGCATTTTTTCAAGTCAAGTCTCACATTTATCTCACCGTCGTGGCTTTTTGAGATCTTTTAGCCTGCTTCATCATGTCAGGCAGGTTCAGTTGAAGTGTTTTCTTCATTCTACAGGTCTGACATTAGCTGGAAAAAGATGTGGCTAATAAAATTGAATCAAACTTTCCAAATAAAATGTTATCACCTTTTTGTTTTTCATAGTATTGTGTAATAAAAATACATTACAAACTATAAAACATATTTTTCTATTTAACTGAAATGACTATAAAAACAAATGAAATGCTTTTGTGTGGTTTATTTCCACTGTTTCATGTTTCTTTGTGCTCTTTTGTTTCAGTAAATTAAGATTTCGGAACATTTTTCAACTGTTTTTCTGTCTTCTGATCTCTTCATGTGTTTGGTAATTTTTCTCAAATTTTTCTCTTTTTCTTCACATGTTTTGTGACATTTTTCTTTTTTTATCTCTAAAACATTGTGCGCTTTTCAGCTGTGTGCTTTTTCCCTTTCTGCTTTGTTGTTCTGTTGTCTCAACTAATGTTATGTTTTGCTCCGCGAGGCCACTACGGTCGTGTGCTCCAGCCAGCAGACCAAGTTACACCACAGGAGATGTTGCAATTCCTGTCCCAGGATGTGAGCAGCCCAAATGGAGGGAAACCTCGCCACCTTTGACAGTGGTGCTTGACTTTGCTGAGCTTGTACTCTGTTGCAAAACTTGTCTGCACGCAAGAAGTTATTTACTGCGTGTGACTTCTGGCCAGAGTCGTGCTTGCGTTGCCCAGACTCCACGGCAACAGCAGATGCCTGTGTTGCCAGGCAGAGAGAGAGAGGGAGGTGAAGGAGCTTCTTCATCAGCACGACGGAAAACATGCTTTTTGCCATGCTTTAAGAAAGTAGTCATGCGTCTATTTCCCACTTTGTTACTTAGTGATGCCAAAGTTAACTGTCTTTCATTGGAGTTTTATGTGACTAATTAACACAAAGTGGGGAATAATTGCAAGCCAGAAGTAAATACAGCAGGAAGGGCTGTGGAGAAGCTTAATGCAGGTTGAGGTTATAAAACATCCATTCAGTGGATCATCAAGCATCATCAATCCTGGAAGAAAACTAGTTACAAGCAGCAAAAGGTTTAAGATGTTGAAGGGAATTATGTAAACCATTTCCATGAGTGTGAATGGCCTCATCAGAGTCCAGACTTCCATCCGATTGAAAATCATTTACAAGATTTAAAAGGTTATGCTTTCTATCCAATCTGAGCTTAGGCTGTTTTGCAAAAAAAAAAAAAAAAGATCAAAATCTTTCGTCTCTAGATGTGGAGAACTGGTAGACACATACCCCAAAAGAGCTGCTGCTTTAGTTGTTCTATTTGAATGGATACAAATGCAGCAGATTTCCATTTGTGAACAGAACGATTCAACATTGTTTCTTTCATTTCACAACTTTGTGGCACTTTGTTTTTAGCTAACGTGACAAAATATGAAAAGGATGCGATGCGTTTCAAAGGCTCTGCAGCATTATGTAATTATAAATGACTAAACAGCAATGGAAGCAGAGAGATGAGACCAGAAGCTTTGTGCTAACTGGACATGGCACTGATGTAACCGCCACAGTCACTGTGCCATTTGGAAAAAGAAACAACAGATAGTCATCAGTCACAGGTCAAGAGTAAAATTTGCTTACACAAGACAGACATTAAATTATTTCAGCTGAAAATCTTGTTAGTATACAACTAGCAGCTTTGGATCATTAGTTTTAATGATCAGTTTCAAACCAAAATCAGTTTTTCCAGAAAAGTCATTTCTATAAAAGAACCATGAAACTCTGACATGAGTGATCACAGGGCAGATTACATCAGGAAAAAAAATACTATGATCATTTTTGAATGCGAATATGAAAGCTGTTGGCAGGTCATCACTCAGAAATATAACTTTTATTTGATTTCTGTGCCGAGTGGTTTTGGTTCACAATCTGAATAAAAATATGTTTTTAGGCCATTTATATGCAAGTTGTAAGGGGCTGAATGCTTGAACATGCAGATAAATACCAAACTAGAACATGATAGGAAAGTTAATTTATCTCAGTTATTTTATTTAAAAAGTAAAACTCAATTTCATAATGCTCTGTGATACATCTCAAGTGCTAACCTCTTAATTTTGATTATTATGGGTTACAACTAATGAAAATCCCAATTTCAGTTACTGAAGGAAAATATATATTTTTTACACATAAATGTGTCATGGTAAAACCTGCTGACTGGATCGTTATCCAGAACGACGACACTACCACCCTCCACAACAAGCATAAGCTAAAAAAGGTTATTTCTGAACAAGTTGGTTTTCAAAATGCTGTATCCAAGCATATTAAGGAAAAGTTGAGTGGAAGGAAAAAGCGTGGTAGACAAGGGTACATAAAAACACACAAGGTTAACTACAGCTTTTCAGTTTTTATTTTTGTCATGAATAAACCATGGGAGCTGGCTCCTGTGGAACCAGCTCCCAGTTTTTGTCTGTGAGGCAGACGGTCCCGTCTACTTTTAAAAGACTTCAAACCTTCCAAAATGTGTAGTGAAGAGTCAGTTAGGCTATCGTGAACTACTCTGTGTAGTTATGCTGCCACTGGCGTAGGTTCCTGGAGGCTTTAATGTTCACTCTTCCTCCTACCACTTCTAAAATTATTGCCACTTTTGTTTTGTTTTTTTTTTAATCAGGGTTATTTTATTCCTCTTCATAGTAGTCACACCTGGTCCCAATTTTCTGCTCGACTGCATCACCTTTCTGAAAGGGGCCATCGACTGAACTATTGCTTGGCAAGATATGCCAATTAATAAATGCTGAATGAACCGAGTTGCTGGTGTTGATCCACCCAATCCGCAAAGCCATCTACCAAGTTCTCTCGGAGCCCATTATGTTTCTCTCAGCTTTAATAATATTTCTTTGCATCTACATGCAACTGAAATCGACTTAAAATGTAACGTGGGGCTGATTTAGCTGCAGATGCCGAAATTTAAACAGTTGCACAAACGCTACATTTAAAAAGCAAGTGGATTTCAAACACTAATGCTGATGCAGCAAGTCAGTTTTCCCAATGTACACCATGAGCAGATCTACAAGTATTAAAACAAACAAACAAAAAAAAAAATAATAGAGGTGTAAAGAAAGAATTACAACAGCTGATGGAAAGTCACCAGTTTCCTCAGCAATACATTGGCAACAAACATTTGGGTGTCCCCCAAGACACCACTTTTGGCATATTTTCTAGAAACCCCATCAAGACAAATGAGACAGATAATTTTTTTTTTCTATTTAATTAATAGAAATCACTAATTGGTATAAAATTTAAAAGAAACGATTTAAAAAAAAAAAGGCTTAAGTTTGACTTCATTTACTTGACGATGCACGCATTAGGACAATGATGCACGCGTTAAGACAGAATACAGGCTTACTTACAGGCCTTTGGAAAATTCAGCAGTAACTGGCAAATCTTTTATTTAAACTTGAAGCATTTGTGTCTAAAGCTGTGTAAAAAAAAAAAAAAAACCACGACTGCAAATTTAACATAATACGCAAAACTGTTTGCAACAGAGTATCTTTAGATGGACGATACACATCTGCGAAAGCAAAAGAGCCACAGGCGCAGCCGTACACCTTAATGTTACATTTCAGATTAAACTTATTCTTGCAGCACAGTAAACTGTAAGAATAAAACTCAATTTTATTCTTACGGCGCATTAGCACAAGATGACGCCTCCTGATTGGAATTGCAATTGCTGCTGCAGGTGTACATTAAGCTACCAAACTGGCCTGTTTTTTTGTTTTTTTTTCTACATGAATGTACCATAATGTAAATGAATGGAGTACAATCAAAGAGAAGAGTGAGACGGTTACGTCCAGATGCATTTTAAACTGAAAAACATGGCAAACAAAATGTGCCTTTCTAACATAAAAAAAAAGCAAACAAACACACCCTCCCCCCCCCCCAAAAAAAACATACGCCTATTCAAATGCCCAGGTAAGAGTTTCCTCCTTGAAGAAGGTTTCTAACAGTCCAGCTCCTATGTCATAGATTGCATTGATGTTTTCCTTTTTGCCCCCCCAAGACTACATGAGCCATCTTTGGATGCCAAAATGTGTCCCGCCTAGCGTTTTTTAAAATAAATATAGGTCTGTGCCACTATAAGGGCACTAAACCCATGAAGTCTTTAATCTTCTCAGACTTTCTGTAAGATGTTCCATCCTCTGGATGTCTTTGAAGGCCTCTTCTTCTCAAGCAAAGGCTCAAATGTCTGTTTTGATTTTATCCAGCGAGTTGTCAATCTTCGTCAGAGTCTTTTTGATGCGCAGTGCGGTTAATCTGGCAGACGGGTTCTGGTACCAGCACTCCTTCATGAGTTTAGCCAAGGAGCTTAAAGTCTGGATAACGAGAAGAAATGATTCAGTGCATTTGTCAATGGCTGCAGCATGAAGTTGTATGTGTTGTAATATCAGTATGTGTGAGTGAAAAAAACTGTTTGATTGTTACTCACCGGGTCTGAGAACCATCTGTTAGGGATATTGGGCCTCTGCTGATCCACACACACCACCTTCTTCATGTCCTCGAAGCTGGGATCACTGGGGACCACGTCATGAAACGGTGGCTTATAGTCCTCAACAATGCCTACATGTAGAGGAGAGGATGCAAGCAAGCAACAAAAAAAAAAAAGTCACATTATTCTGTGAAAGATTTAGTCTTCTAAAGTTAGGTTGCTGAGGTTGCTGCAAGAAGGACGATGGAAGTACGGAAAATGGAGCTTCTGATCCTTTTTATGTCAATGAAAGATTTTAGGGTCAAAACAAAACATCACATTAGACTCCATTATTAGCATAAACCGAGTAGCTGCTGCAAACCATCACAGCAGGGGTCTGCATACACTATCATCATGGCAAGACGTAAATGATACAGAAATGTTTTTGTAATTTGGTTCTTTATTTTTCTAAATGTATGCTTTGGCAAATGATACATAAATTCATTGTAGCGCAATAAAACGTGTTGAAGTGCTGAAAACAACAACCTGGGCAGTATGTTGCTGGCATGATGTTTGGCTAACCAACATTTCCAAACGTCTAAAAGACGATATGGTGGAACGGAGGCTCAACGAGGCCTTAATGCGACACTTATTCATCGATCGTCACGTCACAATTTAAACTAAAACATAGCTTCATATTAACCTGCCATTATGCTGACCCGTTTTCCTGATGACCGGTTTATCACTCTCGCTGCTACAGAAAGTAAAAAAGCTTTAATGAAGCTACTGACCGTTGCTCACTGTCCTCCTGGCGACCTCCCACAGGACGAGGCCCAGAGCCCAGATGTCCACTCTCTTGAAGGACTCGAAGCAGTCCATCTGGATGGAGTCGTCCAGCACCTCCGGGGCCATGTAGCGCTTGGTGCCAACTTTAGGGTTGTTGCCCACATCCAGTTCATTGGTGTCTTGAAAATGCATAACTGCCAGACCTGAAAGAAAAAAAGAAAAAAAAAACAAGAAAACTCTTTGGTTCTTCCCCCAGAAATTAAGGTTTGCAAACTAAAACGGTCCAAAATAAAATGTCCAACATTGCCTCTCTATAGCAACAACACGCTGCATTGTCGGTGGGAGGTCTCCGGCCTTAAATGACTATATCAAAGATGGCGCACTGGCCTCGTATAGCTGAATTAAACCAAAAAACACGGCTAATTTAGAGCGAACGGCCCTGATCCAGCACACAGGATGTACTTCAACACAACAACAACTCGCTGACCAGACAAACAACCTCCACCGTGTTTGTCTGCACAGCGCAATACGTCATCAGCAGCCAAATTCATTCCATCTAACCCGGCCTTTCAGCTAAATTAGATGTGCTTCAAGCATCTGTGAAATGGAACATTGGCGCATCAGATTAAATGTTCCAAGGTCTTGCAAATGAGTTTCTGGTTAAGAGCCGTCTGATATATTTAGTATTGCTTGTTTTTCTAATTTAACAAGAAATATGGCTTAGCAGACAGACGGACATGGAGGGATATTTGCGCTGATGGGCTTCGAGATTCAAACAACCGCTTCTGTAGCGATAATGTGCCAAACAGCATGATGAACAAACCCTCTAAATGCCTTTGATGAAGTCCCATTAAGTAAAAACTAACATTCAAACCCTCAGGTCCCGCCACAACATCAAAGGCAAAGACTTTTTACGCAGTTCTAACATTTGCAATCTGACTTGGATGCAAAAATACATTTCTGTGCAGTAATTTTTTTTTTTTTTCCCCACACACACAAAATAGAATATTCTTACCCAGGTCAGCAATGCAGCACTGTCCGTTCTTTTTCACCAAAACATTTTTGCTCTTGAGGTCTCGGTGGGCGATGGCTGGCTTGCCTTGAGTGCCAAAGATCTCGACGTGCAAGTGTGCCAAGCCACTGGCTATCGAGAGCGCCATGCGGAGGCAGCTGGACGCATCCAGGGTGCTGAGCTGAAGATAGTCGTACAAGGAGCCCATTTCGTGGAAGTGAGTGATGAGCCACAGCTGAGTGCTGGAGTTCCTGGAAGTCATGTCTGATGCGATGAATCCTGAGTCGAGGGAGACGTATTTAAGCCGCTGACCGGTTATTTGTGTGAACGAAAATATGATTGCAGTTGACCCCAATTTGAAAACAACAAAAAAACTCAAGTATGAAAAATATTGCTTTAGTCAAGTTTTGTATTTTAGCAGTTCAAGGAAATCTGTATTTTGGTGAAAGAAATTCACTAGAAAGTGGGGGGGGGGGATGCATGTTTATGAATCTCTTCCTACCAAGTAGAAATTATTAGGGCTTCTACAACTTTTGTTTAGAATTTTTTTTAACGGGAAAAGCTTGGGTTGTTTGTATGTAAAAAAAAAAACAATAATATACTTCAGTTTTGTGGTAGCTTATCTTTGTGAAATTCAAAATATGGCTTTAGTGCTTAGAAAGGTTTAACCCAATTCACAGGTAAAGATAGATCTCAATCACAGGGTCATTTGCAGAGCAGTGATCTGCATCCGCTACAAAACGTCTACTACATCTCAGAGCCCATCATAAAAACATTTCACATTTCTTACATGTTTACTGAACATTTTTACTCTCAAAAGTCCTCACAGATCCAGCACATCCTTTTATTTCACAGTAGAAAATTATACAGCAGTCAGATTTTAAATTAAACCTCTGACTGTTATGCAACGTGCAAGATTTGTTGCAGCCGCTGGTCAGCAAAGACACTGCAATTTATTTATTTATTTTTCTTATGTAAAACTTAACTGAAAACAAACAAACAAAAAAAAAACAGTAAAATATTTTCAGCATTTTTGAAAGCCTTGTTGTTGACAGACATGTTACACACCCAGGATGTTCTCGTGCCTCAGCAGCACAGTGTTGTAGATTTCAGTCTCTCTGAACCAGGACTTCTCGTCTCTGGAGGAGAAGATTTTCACAGCGACACTCTCCCCCTGCCACTGACCCCGCCACACTTCACCGTAACGGCCCTTACCTGGACAACGACAAATACGAGGTAATTGTATTTATATAGCACATTTTCTGCAACGAGGCAACACAAAGTGCTTTACAGGAATTAAAACGGAAATGCAAACAAAATAACAAACCAAAGGAAAGAGCAAAAGAAGAAAAAGAATCTAATGTTGATCTAAAGTATGTAAACTAGGTGGCTCCTGTTCAGGGTTGCTAGATAAGTATCCTCTGGTCTACTTCCTTTTCTGGGTTGGAAGGATAGGAGTCTAAAAAGTAATTGCTAAGGTTGTTTTTCTGGATTCTAAGCACACACTAGCCTCGTCTGCAACAACGTGGAAGAAAATATCTGTTAAGCTGAAGGATTTGTTGACGAACCCTCGACTGTACTCTTGTAGGATATGCGAATATCAGATTCCCTCTGCCCTCTAGTGGCCACAAATGAATTTCTGTGAGGTTTCAATAGAACAAAAATGTCATCAAGACGACCCAGGAAGAGTGTGTACTGCACAGGGAAACCATTGTTCTGCACTGGTAGGTTCATTCAAGAATTTAAATAATACTTTATGTCACTTTATTTCTTTATTTCTACTGGAACTATAATATAAAAGAAATATTTCCCGTAGAACAGCAAAGTCAAAATAAACAGTTTTGCAGGCTCATCAGGTGCAAGGAAACAATTTATTTGATAAAGGCATCAGTGATTTGTTCCTGTCTAAACATCAATAATGTGAGAGGACGAACACAAATTGTTCGTTATTACGGGAACTGACCATAGTTGGAGAAAGGAAGTTTACGGTGTTCGACCTGCAACTTACCCACACACTCATTCAGAGTGATCTGTCTGGCAACAGTCCTCTGAACGAGAAACGGGAGTCCTGAGCCGCTTCCTGAAGTGCAGGAATGATCCAGAAGATCCTGGAAAAGCCCCAAAACATACAGGGTTAGGAGGCTGTTTATGTTAACGCGAGCCTGTGCATAATTTGGTAAGAAAGCCATTTTGATGAAAACAGCCCTAAAGAAAATCCTGAGGCTCAGGACTGCAAATGATGAAATACAGAGCATCTGGGAGTCAGATGGGGATTAACACAAGCGAGCCGTCTTTGATGTGGCACCTACACAAGACTGGGAGGCGGGAGGGGAGGGAGGTGGAAGATATGTGTGTGTGTGTTGGAGGTGCAGAGTGCCCCCTGCTGAGTAAACAACAGAGGAGGCGCCACCTCCTCGGTGACTGGTGTGGGCGCTGGAGATTTTATCTAATCCAAGAGCCAGACTCCAAAACAGGCGCAATGCTGCTAAGCCTTTTATTTTTATCTCGTCTACACTGCGCACAGTGTCGAAAGGCTGCCACACGGGGGCAGTGCGGAGCTGCAAAGTGTGCAGCTGCTGAGCAAAAACAAATGACTGAACAGAGAAGAGGAGTGGGGAGGGGGAGGGGGGTAGACAGATTGAAAACAGAGACAAGTGATGGCTCAGATAAACAGATGCATAATGCAAGAGCTGCCTGAGAGACAATTTGGAATCATAACACAGGAATGCAAGGCCGCGACCATAAAATAAATGATGACTTACTCTGCAGAGAGCTGCAGAAAGTTGAAATGGGTAGAAAAAAAAAAAAAAAAGATTTTTTTTAGGAGGTTATATTAGGGCCAGGCATGTAAGCAGAAGGCAATCAGAGCAGTGCAATATTGTTATTGTCAGAGGATGGCTGGGCAGGCAGTCGAGCATATTTTTATTTTTTTTTACAATGCTGAAGCAGAAGAACCATGACTCCATATTTAGGCCCTTCACTGCCAAATGGACAGAAAGAAAACACTGTGCTGTGCAGAATTGTATTTTTCCAAAATATTTTGTCAGATTACGTCAAACGTCAGTCTATTTCATTTGGGATCCGTCTGATCCATCAACACCAAATAGCACTTAGCTGTGAAGTGGAAAATGATGCGAGGTTTAAGATTTTTCAAAAATAAAACATTTAAGTTTGCCATCCATTTGTGTGCAGCCACACAGACTCATCCCAAATCTTTTGGGGTAACTAAGAATTTCTGCAGCAGCTTCACGGTTGCCATAGATTTCTTTGATGCTTCTCCATATAACTGATGCTCCAAAGCTCTCCCTGATGGCCTGCTCAAAAAATTTAAACATCCATGTCTTCGTAGGTTTACCAGCAGACCAAACTTGTCGGATGACCACAACCACTACGAACACTTGAGGACCCTCTAAAAACACTACTGAGCAACCCAAACACCATAGTAGTATACCCTAATATGCACAGTTGAAATCTTGGTACAGTCTTCCTCATCTCCGCTCTCGTGGGGTATGACCAATTTCTTTGCAAATAATTTTTTAAAGATCCTCAGAAAAAAAATGAGTGAAAACTGAATAAATACACCACTGCATTTAGACGCATCAAAGTTTTTTTTTTTGTTTGTTTTTGGAAACTGGAAATCATTTACCATTTTTCATCCATTTCCAAATACACTAGTTTCTGTTGGTCTACCACATAAAACCAGAGTAAAAAAAAAAAAAAAAAAAAACTAAAACGTTGTTGCAAGTTGTTGTACAAAAATGTACAAGAACTGAATACATTTCTTACAAAATGACAGTTAATCATGGGAGCTTTTAATTAGTCTACAGCTGGGCACAGACTAAACTTCAAGTCTTTCCAGCTCATCTCGACTGCCTTGCATGAGTCAGTAAATGCTCCGCAGAGCCATTTTTCAGACGAAAGGCTAACCACAGGGCTCCACCTAAACTCTGGATCAGTTTAGCAGCCCTCAAACACACAAACCACAGTGTGGAAGACGCACAATCCACAGTCGAGTGGAGAGAAAATAAATAGCAAAAACATTCCTCCAGGAGACGGGAGCAAAAAAAAAAAAAATGACTGAGACGATGCAAAACACTCGCCTGCTTTCCCCCCACTCTCCCGAGTACAGCGTTCACACAAATATTCATGCAGAACCATTTTTTTTTTCCCCCTCCGACAGAAAAACAGTTTTGAGATTACGATCAGGAAAGTACACAGCTTTCAGTCGTGGCCTGCACTGTTGAATCATGTTTGAAGACATGTTGGCCTTGCTTCGGGTAAGACCTAAACATTACCGGTGCAGACGTTCAGCCTTTTAAACCGAGAGCTAAACTACATCTGAGAACAACGTGAATTAATAAAGAGTCACAAACTTGGTGGTGGGATTTAAAATGTTTATGGCTTCTTATTTAAAGTATAGTTTAGAGCAAAGTTTTAAACCACACTTCCACACAGGCATTTATTATGCATCAAGTACCTATTATGCATTATTATGTCAACAGTGTGTGCAAACAGCAGGCAAAAATCCCACTTAATCAAAGTAAGGGAACACATAAGATTCTGCATAATGTTTGTTTATGTAGGCTACATATCCAAGTACAGCAAGCAGAAATTATTTTTTAATCAGGAGAGAAATGAACTAAGAAAACAGCAATTTACATCCTCAATCAGACTCAGAAAACATCTATTACTGAAAAAACAGAGGAGCCGTATTTTAGATTCAAAGCCGGATTCCTAAAGAAAAGCTCAGCAACCATTATGATGTTGGGTGTACGATGGACGATGAAAGTTCTCTGAGGTTTTTTCAGAAACTGAAACTTTCCTGTGGAAAAACTGTAAGGCCTGAAGACATTTTAACAGCCCTTAAGTCAGCTGTTTGTTGTTGTCTTGTTAAAGTAAAAACCGTCACTTTGCACTCTGACAAAGACCAACACCCAAGAATGCCCTTAACATGCACAAGGACAGTTGGGATCTGAAATACTGTATAGCTCTATGTTGTACTAGACAGTTTTGACTGATGCCAAGCTCTGAAACATAAGTCTATTGAGGTAACTATTAACATATATTGGTTTAATTCCTTTCAAACACATTGAAGTGGGTTATGCCGTACATACCGCCAGAGTGCTCTCCCCCACGTTAGACGCTATAAGTCCGTCTATCGTTCCGTATTCGGCATCTCGCGACGTCAGCCTTTCCATTTGGTTGCGGTGGATGCGTCTAAACACGAGGATGGCGGCGGCGGAAAGGATGATGAGAACAATGATGGGGGCCACAATGGCCATCGTCAGTGTGGTCACATTGTAGCTGTACAGTTCATCGACTGCAAGGAAAAGGAGAAGAGTGAAATGGCTACAGTGGGTTTTGGTGTGCGTGGACACGGGATCTGTTTCTGGTGAAACCAGGCAAGACGGTCCTTTCAGACAGTTTTGGGTGGACATTTAAGTCAAATAATAATACTTCAATGCGTAGGGCTGTAACTCAAATAGACTAAAAACCATTCTGTCACATATTCAGCTCACAGTGTGGATCAAATCAAGTCATCAGCATGATGAACTGACCACCATTCATAATTTCCAAATGGAGAAGAGTGCTCCACTCTTCCTTCAGGACAGACAATGTTCCCCCTTTACCCAACTCGCATAATGAACTCCTTCATACACATAACTAGCAACTCTGTCTGGGTGCTCAGGCTTTAGCCAAACTTTTAGAGAAGGGAGGGTTACACTTAGCAGGAAAAACACCTAGAAATCTATTTGCTATGATCATTCATATTTCTAACCACTCATACATAAAGGGCAACACAGAAAAGGTTACTCCCTCAGATTATGTGAATTTATATTGCAAACTAAATGAGTCTGATATACATATTTTTTTTACGTTATTTAAAAGACAATCTATGGGTTTTGACGTAGAAAAAATTTAAAAAATACATAAATGTGGAAGAAAAAAATACAGCTGATTCTGGTTCACAAATCTGCTCTTCATGGAAAAGTACAGAGGATGTACTTTTCCATGAAGACTTGAAGAATGTACTTTTCCTTGATGCTCTGGTAAGATTATGGACAAACACTATATGAAGGCAAACTCACACATGGTGGTGGCAGCATCAAGCTGGAGTGATGCTTTAGTTTGGCAGGGATATGTAAACTGGTCAGAGTTGGTGGTAGGATAAGTGAACACCATCCGAAAAATCCATCCCAACACTATAAAGGTGTTTGGATGGCCTAGACAAAGTCCAGTCCTTAATCTAATGGAGCCTCTGTTGCAAGGTTTGAAAACTCTTTGAGCTGTTTTACTAAGAATTGGCAAACATTTCAGTCTCTAGATGTTCAAAGTTGATACAGGCAACTCTGACCACATGATCTATATAAACCATTACCTGTGCGTTTTTATTGCAATCTGCATTGAAGTGGATGGAAATAGTCCCCAGGTGTTTGAAACTTAAGACTTCCTATCCAAACCTGTCCTTTAAGACAGACTAGGTGCAACAGCCAAAGCAATCGAATGAAAACTTTTAAGAGCTCTGAACTTTAGTGGTGCGTTCTGGACTTTGTCGTACATTTGACTGGAAGCCTCACGGTGCTGTTCATGTTGCACAGATGCCCCTGGCAACACTCGACTATCTGCTCCCTGGACGGCGGCGTCTTGCAGGTCATCGTGCTCTGCTCCACTGCCTTGAAGCAGCCTTTCTGGTGCACGAGCAAGCCACCGCTGACCGTCAGAGACGAGAAACACTGGAGGCCTAAGCAGCGAGTCGCCGTCACGCAGGAGCTGCCCTCGCATACACACTCGTGCTCCTCTTCGCTCAGGAGCTTCTTTTCCCCTTCTGAGAGAGATTAAGGAGAAAAGGCAGCTTGTAAGTTTTTAATTTCACGTACTTTAAACAAAAAAAAAACAAAAAAAAAAGTGAAATTTACACAATTCTACCCTCCCCTTTTTTTAAAACTACCCAAGAAAATCTTCTGCATGCTACGTGACAAGGTTTAGTGGTGAGCAGCAGCCAAGCGTGCACAAAGTCACCTTTTCCTGGAATTTGCACCGTGACGTTCATGTTACACAGATGGCCCTGGCAGCACCTGACGACATAGACCGACGAGGGTGCCATGGCGCAGGTGGCTCTGCCCTCCTCGTCGTCCCTCAGGCAGCCCTTCCGCTGGACGACGGCCCTGTCGGTCACGTTCAGGGAGGAGAAACACTGCTGGCCGGTGCAGCGCCGGCCGTGCTCACACGCATCTCCCTCGCACACACACTCCTGGTCTCGGAGGACCGGTCTGCCGGCAGACGGCTCGACATCTGATAAGAGGAAGCACAGATAGGCGAAAAACCCATTAGAGCAATACCATTACTAACCCATTCAATTAAATGGCATTCACTCACATCAGAAAACATGTGGGTGGAAAGTGCTGGCCAGTTGCTTTAGACGCCACTTAGCTTTAAACATGTTTTCCCCATTTGTAATCCTACACTTAAAATAGATAAAACGAGGGGGGGAGAAAAAAAAAAAGAAACACTTTTTAATGTTTTAGACTGTCAAAATAAATGATGTCAGTGTTAATGTTAAAATGATCATTTTAA
>NW_006800196.1:123292-144301 GCF_000485575.1 Poecilia formosa | reverse complement strand
AAAAAAAAAAAAAAAAAAAAAAAAAAAAAAGGAGTAGTAAGTCCTTCATAGCAGGTTTTACATGGTCATGGTTTTAAATCTTCTGAAGAGAAGAGAGGGTAAATGACGACCTGGACTCTGGTCAATGTAAATAGATTGTGCAATGCAAATGGTCACAGATCCCTCTTTCTGTATGATCCAGCACTGTGGAACGTTCCAGGAGAAAACTAGGAGGCTGTCCTACAGACAAAACAATACAATTTATTAGCAGCAGAGAATTACGATGACGATGCCTCACCTTTCACTGAAATCTAAAAAAGTATTTAGATTTTTTTTTTTTTTTCACCGATTTAGGAAATGAAGTAATGAACTTGGTATTCAAAGCCTTATTTGGTGGACCTGACCGATACTATAAAAACTGAATGTGATGCATTTCATCACATTTAATCTATTTTCATGTTATTAATGCAAGCATATTTTTATTATAGGGTATTTTTGTCTTGGTTTTCACACTTGAGGTGCAGATAAAAAGGGAAGGGGCACCAAGGTCAGAATCAACCACCGGGAAGGCTGCACAGCCACAAACACGATCCCCTTCAAGAGAGCCTCGACTAGATTTCAGCTTCCTATGAAGCTAAATAAAAACAAAAATAAAAACTACATTACATTTGCAATACATTGCTGCCAGATGTTATACATAATCTCTAATCTGAAGGACCCGAGTGAGGGAGGCGTGGGGGAAAGGTGCTATGTAATGTAGAAGCTCTGTAGCTTGGAAACTGCAGCTCCGAAGAAGAGTTGTGCCTCGAAAAGGGGAGGAGCTGTGGCTCGAAAAGGGGAGGAGCTGCACCTCAATCCTTCAGGCATTTTGCACAGCTGAATAGTTTCCATGGGAGATTAAGAAATTTCTCAAACATCCATGAAAGAGTCCAGGCAACACTCCAGGTATGTTTCTGATGAGGGAATAATATTATAACATGATGGAAAGTCGATTTTACATAGCACTGCCCCTACAACAGCTTTTCAGACCTTTTTAATGCCAGCTAAAAGTTACGTTAAAAAACCCCAAAAAGCTTGAATAAAGCTTGTAAAACTGGAAAAATAGGGGATGATTGGGGGATCCTGCTGGCTCAACAGAAATGAGCCAGAGGCAAAAGCAAATGTCGTCCAGCCAAGTGGTGATACAACTGAACTTACCCACGTTAGCTAGCATATTTTTTTTGAGGAAAATAGTTCATAAATGTCAACAAAACAAAATCAGACAGAAAAATCATATGGAGCAATGTTCAAAATGATGGTAAAATAAATATTTCCAGTGCCGAGGCTGGACGATGCCTCACCTTTCACTGGAAACTGCACCGAGACATTCATGTTGCACAAATGTCCGTGACAGCACTTCACCACCAGTGCCGCAGTTGGTGGCTGTCCGCAGAGCAACGGCCCTTCTTCGTCACCTTCAACAATGCAGCCTCTCTCAAAGACTGTCGTTCCATTCAGCACCGAGAGAGAAGCAAAGCACTGCCAGCCAAAACATCTCTCCCCACCCCTGCAGGATGGTCCTTCACATAAACATTCAGCTCTCACGCCATCCTCACCTGGGGGGGGGGGAAAAACAAACACAAAAAGCAAAAAAAAACATTTACACCACACATCAGATTGCACCTTTATTAGAGAAAATCCTGCATGGAAAAACCCATCCATTTAAGGCAAACAAGCCTGCTTGATTTTGCGGGACGAATGATTTCTGCTTATCCTTCTTCCAGATTTGGTTAAAGCGAATGTGCTGTAAACATGGGCAAAACGAGTGGTTTGCCACTCTGAAAAGCACTTTCCATTGCAATCCACTGCAGCTGTTTAAAATAACAGTGCCAGACAGCAGATGAAAGGGAGACAGACTAAGAGACGGGTGGTGAGAAGGAGGAAGACAAATGTGTGATTTTTTTTGGTGTATGCTGCAAGAGAAAGGAGAGCGACAGAGAAAAGACTGTATGTACTCTGGTGACAGTGCAGTAAAACTCTGCATTCAGAGGTAGCACAACCACCAATTTCAACTGGATTCTTTCTTTTTGTATCTGGGGAAAAAAAAGCTAACTGTTTGAGCTCAAGGTCTTTTAGCTCTGATGAGCTTTGAGACAAAATTCTTACCGTTCTCGCAGGAACAGGGAAGAACCAGGGCGACCAGAAACCAAAGAAAGGCCCTTCTTGTCATTGTAGACCTAAAAGAAAGAAGAAGGAAGACGCTCAATGAAAACCTCATTGTCATTTAATTGAAAAAAAAAAGAAAGAAAGAAAATCTGCATGTAAACCCAGCTAATGTTGGGTTAGTTTAGTACTTTTTTCTTTAAATTTAGCTTCTTTCAGTGGGAAAGGGCTGATCATTCTGTCAGCCTAGACATATTTAGAAGACACAACTTTATAAATGAAGACCTTTTCTTTCATTCACAAAAAAAAAGTCAACACCAAGTTTCAAATGCTCAAGCAAAGAGGGTCTTCATGCCTTCCTGTTGGCCCTGGCAACAAGGCATTGAGTGGCAAGCAATGGGGAAACTGGTGCTCTCTTATTGGCTGCCTCTGTGTGAGAGAGGGGTGTGTGGGTGTGTGTGTGTGTGTGTGTGTGTATGTGCGTGTTGGAGGGACAAGCTACTTGGCAGTGAGGCAAGAGTGAGGAAAAGGGGGGAAAAAGTGGGGTTGGGAGGGACAGGACAGACAGGTTTCCTGAATAATATCATTTACCTGGAGAGTATGAAGGATCAAAAGTGACACAGAACAATGAATACATGGCTGAATAGTTGCTTTTACAACTGAAACCAGATATTTGCCAACACTGAACAACTTTTTATCATTTAAGGTCATTTAGAATCGGTAAATTATTTGTATTTGCTAAATGTCAGAATACATGCAATTGCTAAGTAATTGGTGGAATTGCATTTAAAACTGTATGAATTGGGTGAAATGTTTTGGGCATCCTTCTAAAAGCTTCACACAGTAGTTTGCTTGAATTTTGGCCCATTCTTCCAGATCAAACTGGTGTAATGTTTCCAGGCCACCTTGTTTGAACAGATTTTCAGCTCTGGCTACAAATTTTCTATGGGACTCAGATCAAGGCTTTTAATTTGGCAGGATGATTAGTCGTCATTTATTTAGAAGGCTTGATTGTGTGGAAGCTTTAACTTCCTGGGAAATGCCTTAATATGCCGCTTTATCAATTCTACTGCCACCACTGTACTTCAAAGCAGGGATAGAGTTCTTGCACTCTTAACCTTCCCTTTTATCCTACAAACCTAGCAAAGGTCATTATTGCTAGGTACCTCCACTCAATTTAATTCAGTTTTATTAAGATGGTGCAAATTTACAAATAAATTAACAAATGCAGTCTACAAACCAAAATGTTTAGTTCAGGGCTGGCCAACTCCAATCCTCAAAAACATGCAGGACATATGTTTATGTGTCCCTGCTCCAACAAATATGTTAAATGGCTGAACATTTTTTTTTTTTTTTTTTGCAGAAGCCTGCTAATAAAGTATTCATTTGCTACAGGCGCGTCGGACCAAAAACACTCGGGACACCAGATCTGGAATACTGGAGATGCCCACTCCTGATATGTCATTTCAGTGCAGTCATTCAAATTCAATAACACACATACCACATTGATTCCAATCAGAAAACAATGGGGGTCATGCTTAGTTTTTCTTTTTAATGCCAACCCAACTGGTTAAAAACATGTTGAGCATCAAAGGAAACCCAGTCGATTGCACTGAATCACCGACGTTACTCATAAACTCACTTTTGCCATTTCCTGCAAAAGTCCTGCTGAGCCTCAAGTGTTTTTAGGGATGCAAGAAGCGCGACTAGGTTTAAGTTTGTGAAGCCTTTGGTATGCCAGTTTCGTCGACCAATACAAGCCGAGAGGGAAGTCGACCCCGAAGCTGCTCATTTTATAAAGATAATATGTACAGTCTGTGGAGACATGGCCTGAAGTGTGCCCTGGTCATGTTATCCCAAGCACTGGGAACGTTATCTTGGCAACATGTGCGCCTGAGTGCATCTGTGCCGCTGATAAACACCCCAACACCACCTACATCCACTCCCACCCCTCCTTCTCCAGGCCTTTGTGCCCATCTCCCAGACATAAATGATTAAGCACGTAATGCTAGCGTCGGCCAACGGCGGCGTCTGCACATGCCGCTTGCACACAGACCACATGCTGCTCCTTTAATCAGAGCACAAAACAGAGGCTGCCACACAGAGATAATCAGGAGCTCCGTCTGCTCCCCTGGGACCAGGGAGAGGAGGAACGCCAGAGGGGGCAGACAGCGGGCAGGAGGGCAGGAGGAGGTAAGGCCTGTGGGCAGCAAGGGGACAGTAGGTCAGAGAGAGAGACATGTGGGAGGAGGCAGCCTGTGTCGGTGAAGTAAACTAAGACGAGGGGGAGGTCTAGCTTTAGTGCCAGGGGGGACATGAGCTAGAAGGACACCCTGCTATGGGGAGGGGAGGGAGGTGAGGTTATTGGCTCATCTTATAGCTAACGGAGAAAGGAGATACACTTGGGTGTACTGGAGCCCGTTTGAGTTTGCACAGAAACTAAACTTGCCTTGCAGTCAGAACTATGTAGGCCTTTTGAAGCAGTAGTGAGGGGTCATTCATTCAGCCAGTGATGGAAATTGCCTAAAGACTGTCCTCAGCTTTTTTTTTTTTTCCCCCCTTCCCATATAAGGTACACCAGGTCCAGTCCTACTGCATTCAGCTGCATCTCTTTCTTGGGGGGTGTTATAAAAAAATATCGATGTAATCAACTTTGGAAAGACAAGAAACGCACAATGGAAAGTTCCCTTGAGAAAATACTTGTATGTTGAGTCATGTCATTTTTCTGGATGAAGCATCAGATATGTGTTCCGTTTATTTTTTTTTTTCCTATAGAAAATACTCGTAGCCTTGCCTTACTCATACCCTTTTTTATGTGTTAAGATGCATCATCAATAAAACAGAAATTGTGTTTCCAATTGCTTATATAGCCTTTCAGCAAATGGCACTATATGATAGACTGAACCTGACTGCATCGGTTTATGAACCAGACTGAATTGGGTTGTATACAGTTGGAGTTGAATCTAATTAATAGCGTGTTATAGGACTGGTCTGGATTGCTTTGAACAGAATTGGATTTTATAAGAACTGTATCAGTTTGTCAAGACATTTGCTTTGAATTTCCAGTTTAAATGTTTCTATGTTTGACTAACTGGTGATCGATTTGCACATTGAACCACACACAAAACCAGGAAATCGTACGTGCCAATAAGAGCCTGATGGGTGCATCTCTGGTGAAAAAAAAACTAAAAAAAAAAACTAAATAAATAAGCCTCAGACAGCAGAACAGCATGGTGTCCTGTGTCTCTGCTTAACAGCCTCAGACAGAAAATGGTTCATTACATTTTTCTTTGTTAAAAACCAAAAGGCCTTTTGGACCTAAAGTAATACCCTTGATACTAGTTCCTTTCTTCCAATTACACACTGGTTTAAATAAACTATAACAAATTAACTATTTGTTATAGATAATTTGGGTCCTAAAACTTCATATCTCTTTAAAGGAAAAAGTGTTCTTGGTGCAACTTCAGTCCAAGTCGTCTCCAGCAAAAATTTATCCAGTTTCCCAAAATAAAAAAATAGATGGATAAAAATCTAATCCGGTGAGGTTCTTACAACTCTTATATAATGCTTAGGACTGGAAAATATGACGGTTTTTTTTTTTTTTTGCTTATCAAAAGCACAACAAAAAGTAACACTGAGGCATGACGAAACATGAAACTGGCCAACAGCTTTGACATTGGAAACCTCAGAAGGGATTCTTGAGAAGGAGAGAGGCAGGGCTAGCATCTGCAGAACTGATTGCAATTCAACTACACAATTTTGTGGCGCTCTGTGACTGTCTGTTGCAGGCCTCTTCTCCCGTGTATTGAATTCCTTGGCTGTGTTGTGTAGCAAGTGCTCACAGTGCTGACATTTTGCCAAGGGTGTGCACTCCCACTTCTCTCACCGATTAGGTTTTAGCAGTAATAATTGTGTAAATAGCAATGCTATTTTACCAAATGTATTGAGTAATTCGTCTAAACCACTCAATTCAGGTGTTTCAATCACGTCTACGGTCATGGGTGTATGAAATTATGCACCTAGGCATGCAGCCTCTGCTTCTACAAACATTTAGTGAGTTCCAGCGTGGTGCAGTGAGCAGATGCCACAGTCAACTCATTATTAGGAATGACAGCCACTTAGCCAGCCACAGAGCAGGCTCAGCAAATGCTGAGGGTCATTGTGCACAGAAGTCGCCAACTGTCTGCAGAGTCACCAGCTACAGACCTCCAAACTTCATGTGGTCTTTACATTAGCTTAGGAACAGTGCGTAGAGAGGTTAGTGGGATGGTTTTCCCTGGCTCCATCCAAGCCTTACGTCACAAAGTGCAATGCAAAACCGCAGACTGAGTCGCCGCTGGGATCCAGAGCAGTGGCGGCGTGTTCTCCGTCGTGACGACTAGTGAATCGACATTTGCCAGGAGAATGGCACCGGTCTTACTGGACTGCGTCAAGTGTAAAGTCAGGTTTGGAGGGGTTTACATTGTACAGCTTTTTTTTTTTATTTAGAAGTAAGATAAACTATAGCGCTTCAGTGTGAGCCAGACTTTCTCCGTCAACATCTGCGTCTGAGCTCACAAATGCACTTCTGCAAGAACGGCCGGATATTCCCAAAAAAAAAAAAAAAAAAACACATTCCTAAATCTGTATGGAAAGCCTTCCCAGAAGAGTTGAAGCTCTAATTGATTCAACAGTTTGGGTTGACATTATATTAGACCCTAAAGAATGAGAATGGGAAGTTGTATAATAAAGTGAACTTTAACCAGCTCAAAAATTGTATTTTGGTTTAAGAATTTGCGTGATTACTTGCAAACCTTTAAGACTTCTAAGCTGGGAACTGAGTTTAAGAGGAGACAGGCCACAATTCAGCACAACACAATCTAATTAATGTGCGAACAGCACCAAGAAATATCTCAATAGCACATTTGAGAAAACTGGGCACAGCCGCACTCCCGCTGAGTGCTACTGGAGAGACTTAAAAGTAATCGTAGTTCATATTTTTTGACGGAATGGTTCTCATCCCGGTCTCCTTGCAGTGATCCCGAGAGAGAGAGAGAGAGAGAGAGAGAGAGAGTGACAGAGAGAGAGAGAGCCGTCTTCATAAGAACTACTCTAAGAAGTTGAGCAGAGCTTAAAGCGATTATGTAGAGATGATTACACATGCCTTTCACATTCTGTTGTTAGCACAACTAAACCTAAAAAAGCAGTCAAGATGAATTAGAAACATGTTAGACATTCCTGAAAATCTGATCATCATCGTCATCCATTACCTACAACAGATGGTTGAAAGAACTTTCCACAGGAGCTCAAATAGCTCCATGTGGTTGGCTGCTTTGTTATTTTAGTCCATTTACTGGGATCCTACACAAGTTCATGTAAAAATTCCCCAACTTCTCAGAGGTGGCCTATGTTCATCTTAAAAACATAACGATTCAATATAAATTCATGCAAAATGTTTAGTCCAGGCAGACTTTAAATATGATATCTTCAAAAACTTGAAAGTAACTTATAGATCAAAGGGATTAAAGAAGAAAAGAAAGAACAAAGGAGAAAAAACGATACAAGAAAGAGAGGAAGCAAGGAGCTGTGAAAAGGAAGGATAGATATGTGATAAGCAAAGAAGGACACGTGGGAGAAAGGATGAAACAAACAAAGGGAACAAGGGAGGAAGGAGAAACACATAGGAGAGGGGAAGTAACGGACAAGAAACCAGGGAAGAAAAAAGGACACATAAAAGAAAGAAGAAACCCAAATAAAGAACAAAGGACAAGAAAATAAGGAAGGAAAAGTTGCAGCTATGAAAGAAATTAATGGTGGAAACAAAAAATACAGAAGAACACTAGGAAGAGAGGAAGGAACAAAAAAAGGACAGACATAAGGGAGGATGGTCGGAAGGAAATATCCAAGGAAAAAGAAAGGATACTATGGAGGAAGGACAGAACGCCATTTAGACGATGAGATGGCGACTAACGTCTTGGAATTTTCCATACTCTGGAAAAACACCGACATCAAATTCCATACTTTTCTACACTGCACAGGAACCCTGCATTTAGTATTCAGGTCAGCTACAATGAGAGAATGACAAAACACTACTTTGTCTGATGAGCGTGGTGCATCAGCGAGGTTGAGGAGGGAGGCTGCTGAACCCCTGCAGGAGTTGCTGAGTCATCACGCTGGCAGAGAGGGAGACGAGAGGTGGAATCTGTGTCTGTGCTGGCAAGCTGGCACGGTTACCATGGCACAAATAGCCTCGGCACCGAGAAGACTGCAGCGAACTGCAGGGCGGCAAGTGGAAGGAACAGGCTGAGTTCAGGGCAATGTGGAGCCTGCTGTCCGTGTCCCCGTCGCTATGCCTCCCTGACCTGCAACCAGAGAGCCGACGTGCCATCAGGGACACACAGATGGTCCGCTCCTAGGTGGATGTGGGTGTAATGCAGACCTGAGGGCAAAAGCTGTACTCTTTGCAACAGCCCACATTCATATCCACACCACAGCATGGCAGAGCAACATGCTCGCCTTTCTATGCCAAGCAAAAATGCGACACTGGGAACGACTGAACTACAAATAAAGAGTAAACAACCTGAGCCTAAAACCCTAAAGAAGGTCAGGAGGAAGTTAGCCATACAGAGTCTACACTGAGTCAGACATAAAGGGTGAATATCAAAATCTTTTTCTGAATCAGAGCACATAGATATGGATGTGGAGAAATGGCTTTAACAAATTTACTTGTTTAAAAAATACCATCACATAAGCTGATGTGGTTAACAATCAGTAATTAAAATGTCTAAAAAGTTATAACGGGATAAAGTAGCCGTTTCTTTATACATTACTGGTCAAGATGTGTTAAATTTAGACAGAGTGAAATCAGGAGTTGGCAATCAATCTCATACTATTGCAAAACATTATTTTCTTTTAAATAGTGCCACATTTTAAGAATTTTCTCCATCTCTTAGTGATCCTGACTGGTTGTGCAAGTCACATGGTCCCTCCAACACTCCCTTGACCCACCAAACCGGCATATATACAAGTCAGCAAGTGACTTGCATCTCTTGACCCTTGCAAATGAAGCAAGGGTCAGATTACCTCACTTGTTGAGTCAGGGGCGCAACAGAGGAAGGCTGATTTCAACCCCCCACTTGCCACATCAGTCCTTTCACACTTAGACATGGCAAAAATGTGTCTTATTTCAACCTTGAAGTGTTTTGTGGATCTGCCAAGAGTATAACCATCATCTCTTTGCGTAGAGGTTGCCTGAAATGATGACAAGCGTTCTTTATCCATGGCGGGAGATGTCCCACCCGTCATCACCCTGCATCCACCAGTTGTCTTGCTGTGATCAGAGATCACAGTCAAAATCTCCAATCTAAAAACACCACAGTGCCATTCCACTGAGACTAATGCATTCATGTTCTTATGAGCAGAAGCATCACAGTGGTGCTCAGAATGTGGAGCTTTTTAGGCTCTGGAAGCACATGTTCACAGGACAAGAGTCCCATCAAGTAGTGAATGACCGAGGGACTTTAGTGTTTTTGGGATTTGCAGTGCCCCATCAGGCCTGGCCGGGCTCCATCTCTCATGGCCCTTCAGTTTCTCAGCAGTAGCCCTCTTTCACAAGCAGAGCAATGAGACCAAATGCAAATGGCCCCCTGCTTATGTGCAATTGTCACTCATGAATTAATTGTAGCAGGCAGAAGCATAGCAGGTTTTTGTTCCTTGGATACACTGCAGCCCTGGGTGTTTGCTCACACACATACAAAGTACTTGCCCTAGATCAAATGTACTCGGAGACAATGGGTGTCTTTTCTCCTCGATGGTGCCCCACCCTGCAAACCACCTACACACACCAACAACAACACCGACACACCCCACAGTCTTCTTTTTTTTTTTTCTTATGGAATTGCAAAATATCCAATTTGTTTGCTTTCAGAAGTAAAAAGACACGGAGCTTGTTCAACAGTATTTTAACTCATGTACTCTCAAAACACCAGCACAAATCTATTTTTTTTTTCCTCGCACAAATAGTGTTTTTCCTTCTGCAAGTTTCATCACGGCCTTGTTTTGTGTGAAATTTACTGGGAGAAATTATTGAAGGTTTTTCTTCACTTAACAAGCCTTCCATGCAGTTGTCACCATAGCAATTAGACAACCGTTTTCACGCACCATCCAAAAAAATCTAAAAACAGCCAATACAGAGACGGTCTTTATGGCCAGCAGCCATGTTTGCCAAAAGAGGAATGCGCAGACATTCATGCTGCAAATGGCCATCCCTCAAGGCTCAGTTGGCCTGGGGGGCAATGCATCGCTGAAAAGGACACAAAGATTTGCATCAAGGTGTTCCTCTTAAACATCATGTTCCTTTAGAAACCAGTGAAATAACAGCAAGGAGTAATAAGCCTTGGTTGTTATGTTCAATCTGGCCACACCATGCTGATAATCACTAGGTAAACAGCTTGCAACTATACAATAAATGCATCTACGCCACTGTGTGCATCAGTGCGGCTGAATCTGGTTCTGACATCCTGCTGCCACTCTGGCCTTTATAGCCGGCAGAGTTTCCTGCCTTTCTAGAGTAAAGACTTCTAAGAGATCAGGGCAGTTGTAAATGTCTTCCACTCCCATTTTCACACATGCTCTGAAATCCTGAACTTTTATGGACATTATCCTTAGTGGCAGGATGTGGGAACGAAAAAGAAAAAAAAAAAAAAAAATAGCAGTAGTCTAAACAAGCTTTGTACTTTGTTTACCAGCCCAACTTCTCAGGCATAAAGTCCAGATAATATCCAAATGAGTGCAAGATCAAATCTAACAGGGAAATGATATCCATTAACAATTTTTTGGAGGTATAATAGCCTCCACTTGAGAACCATCAAAAGATCCTCTAGCGACCAGAAATGCTTGGTGTTCAGCTTCATCAGCGCAAAACGGCAACCATGCAGTCAGTAACTTGCTCCGAAATTCAAGCTGTGTAAAGGCAGTCTACAGAGGCACGGTAAGGCACAGAACAAACACTCTTCAGTGTAGAACTTTCTACCAAGTGAAGACCTGAGCCCAATTCATAATTTGCTCTACTTTTCACATGCCCACTGTAGTCGAGTCAGTCTAATGGTCACTGCACACATCTGTGAGAAACCCAAAATTTGGTGTCCATGGAAGTTGTGTGTACAAGCAAGCCTTAATGGTTTCAGTCAGAGGGTGGCGCCAAACACAGTAGATAAAGAAAACAATGGCTTAGATCATGAGAAGAAGATAGACCATCTTCTCCCATTACAAAAACTGAACTGGTATTCTGGTGAGAAGTCACAATATTCTGGTGAGAAGTCACAATATTACTACTTACCATTACTTTGTTTCCTCCTTTGAGTAGACAATGTTGTTAAACTACTGCATTTACTGTTATTGTGGATGTAATATTAGATGAGTGTCTCGTACGTCTCGCAACGTAAAGTAATAAATCTAATCTGTAGAGATAAATTATTCGGCTACACTCGCAACACAAGGAGCGCAATCGCATATCATTCCTGAAAATTTGAAACAATTGATCAATTTTCTTATGTCTTTTGGAAGTGCTACCAGATACTCAGGAATCAGGCTGGACATTGATCTGAGCTCTAAAACATTTGAGAAGTACTCACTTTATTTTGTTTAGCGTTCTAGTCGTATGCTGTAAATGAGCTAGATTTAACTAGGCAAACAAACACAGATGACTAATAATGAAGCTAAAAGTTGAGGCATTTTGTGTCTGTCCTAAGGTTACGTTAGGTTATGAAAGTCCATGAAAAAGTTAATTCTGAAAAACACAGCCATTTATTTACCCTCCTAAACTGTGATGAGCCACTGAAAAAAAAAACACCATTGGAAGTGTAACAATGTAATATGAGGACATTTACAGTTACCACGTCCGTATACGAAAATATTGCCCATGAAACTGGATACACAATTTTATTCCTCTGAAAATGTGCAAACTATAAACCAGTGTCTAAACAACTAAAAAAAAAACCTTCATGTTAAACCACTGAAATGCGTAAGAATTAAGAGTACTGTGACTGGCTAACTAGTAACTGATTATACTAAAGTCATCTATTAGTGGAGTAACAGCACAGATAACACTGTGCACCTAAATCCATTGTGCAACATCATTTTGAGTTCCAACACCTTCATGAATTGAAGTCTCATATTTCACCTTTCTACAAAACAGAAATTATGTTTAATTTCATCCGACTCAAATATTAATGACACGATGATGTGTGAAAGCATGCATTTCATCTCGTCCATTTCTTGTGAACCCAACATCATGCATCAAATCGTCTCATAAGAAGGACGCCTTCCAAATACTAAAACAAAAAAATAAACACTGAACAAAACCTACAATTGTGCAACATTACAAAAATTATACTGTTTTGTAAAAAAATATATATATATAATATATATATATTATATATAAAATAATATATATTATATATTATTATTTTTTTTTTTTTTTGGTCAAAACACAACATATTGGACATACTCTAAAACATGCCCCTATGTTTTAGAGTATGTGTGCTAACAGCTGGAGCACGCCACCCTCATAGCAGATCGACATGATTGTATGCCGTTATCAGGTACGAGATGGAAGATTATTTGCAAACTGTAGACAAAATGCCCCCACCAAACAAGACAGCCTGTCGGGCCTGGAAATGAGATCAGGGAGATGCAGCAACTAAAACAAAGCCATAACTTTTCCCTCTAACAGCAGAGTGATAAGACAAGAGCACTGGAGTGAGTGCAGGGCTTATAAAATGCATTTTGCAGACTGTCTCCAGAGCAGTCTGGGGTTTGCTGTGGAGAGGAGAGAGGAGCCACTAGCACTGCAAATCTATGCGGGTGTGCATCTGTGCAGACAGCAGCGTCTCGCCTCTCCTCGCCCTGTCTCCACTGCTCTTCGTCCACGTTTGAACGCAGAATGGGAGGAAATCAATAAGTCTGTGCGAGAGCCACCAGATGAGAAAATGAGGGTGATCTCCTAAACACCAACCAGTGGAACAAGACTAAAAAAAAAAATCTGGCATATGCACAAAGGCTGCCCCCTTTCGTCCCATTCTCCGTTTCTCTCCCTTTAACTTCCTGCCACCCGCTGCGAGCGTAGAGCCCGCAAGTCCCAGACGGCTATCTCCTCGTCGTGATCTGTTTGGGCTGCATAAGGCTGATGATTATTAAAAGGCTTGAGGATTTTTTTTTTAATTAATTCATTTATTTTTTACTAAAAATAAACGCTGCAGACAGAGGGGCCCCTTTCTAAAAAGCTGGACACCAGAAGCAAACGCAACCCACATGCTGTGCTCCTCCGCAGTCTGCTGCCTCATCTGATGCCAGGTCTGCTGCTAGTCAAAGTTTCTCGTAAGTCAGCACAAGCACACAAGAAACAGGACAAAAAGTGAAGCAAGGTCGCTATTCTAGACTCCAGGCCAAACCCTGCTCTCTATTTTACTCCTCAGCCTCCACCTCCCACCTGCATAACCACACATACACACAGAATCACACACACTTTACAGGCCCTCCTCCCTCCCTTATGCTCCCCCCACCCACTTCAGCTTAAGAGCCACCTACATTGAAGAGCTACGATCCACAGACGTGTGCTCAGACTTGAAGCAGTCTATCTTGGTCTCATAACTGCAGTTGCCTTGTTAATGACAGACTTTGCGACATGATGCCACACACACACACACGCACACACACATATATACGAACTCACCCCCATCCCCAAAAACTCATCTCCGAGAAGTCTGCAGAGCTTCAGTCCTGCTCTCTGGCCACACTTGCATATTGTTCCCGTCGTCGATGACGGACAAATGACTGGGTACAGAGAAGTGATTGTGTTCTGAAATCCAGACTCGCTCAGCCAAAAAAAATAAAAAAAGGACGCTGATCTCACTTTGTTTTCTAAACTCTTCAGACCACCATGGGGAAATTATACACTCTGCAACCATCAGACAGAAGAGCTCGAGCAATGCAATGATAGAAGACAGTATGGATTTCTCAGGAGCCAGAAAGATTTGGGAGCCACAACAAAAGAAAAGGATGTTGGGAATTCCCAACAAACAAGAAGCTTGGCTAATGATTCAACAAAATATTAACATTTGAGCTTAAACTAAAAAAAAAAATATATATATATATATCTTTAGGTTGAGCTTGAGAATTAGGTTAATCACTGTGTTCCATATATAGATATTTTCATTTCAAGAAGAGTGGTGCACTGCAGTTGTATAACAACTAATAAAGTTACTTTATTAATTTAACAACATGTCAATGAATTTCAAGCTCCAAAATTTCCACAATTTTGAAACTTGAAAACTTTCCATGATAATTAATGGGAACTTGGTATTTTAATGGAGATAGTCCTGGAGTTTAAATAACAGAGTTGGCGCTCTCCAGGGATTTTTAATATACACTTTAGAATAATCTCGACTAAAACAAAACTTCATGCAAGTACGTCTGAGCATATCTGGGAATGCTATTCCCATGCACATTTATATTTCTGAAGGAGAGAGTCGTTTCAACTCATTTTTATGAAGGGATCAGTCATATCTTATCGATTCATGTTTCTGTCCAATAAAAATCTCATTCAATAAGACAATTTACACGTGGTACTTTTATTCATCAGTACAACGTCTCAAATGTAACCCATTCATATTTTAAATTTTGCATTGATGTTTTTTGTGCGTTTAAATTCCTCCTAATTTCCGGTGAATTCCCCATGAATCACCAGGGGTGCCTCAAGTCACAGAGCAATACATTAATGACGGAGGACAATCCGGCAGGGTAATACCTGCATGACGGCTGTAATCTCTAGATAAATATCAGTCAGATTAGTAGGGGGGAGGTTAAGTCTGGCAAAAACTCTTGAAGCATGTCAGCCCACTCATGCAGCGCACTCCTATAGTGAACCTACTAAGTTTTAAAATTCACAATAACTAGGGAAGAATGTTGCATAATGCAAACAATTCACATCAATGGTTTCACATTAACCTGATTTTTTTTTATGTCACAAAGCTCTAAACAGTTTTTTCATCAAGTAATTAGAAATAAGATAACTTTCCTAACAAGGACAAATTTATGACCCGTTTTTGCTAACTGCAATACTTGCAAAATGCAGACCAGTGATGTTGAGGACTTTTCAGGTCCCTCTATTGTCAAATGAATCCAGGAATTTCTTAGATCACATGAGCTCTGGGAACCAAGATACTTAGTCAAAACGATAAACCTCAATTTAAAAAAAAAAAAGGTGTCACTAATGGCAGAGCAGGTAAAGAAGATCTCAGGAAAATGACAACTTTGCTTTTTTGGGGGTTATTTTTTTATAAAAAATACTGTCAAACGTGTTCACCCATATCTGGACAATTTATAACTCAAAGACTACAAGGACACAAAGACTGCAGATATCTACAGGTGAGACGTCACACACCGGTCCATCGTCAACAGCTGCTGAACTGGAATGCAACACTGTAGATCTGTGGTGTTCAAAGTTAGCCCTTAAGGGCCACCGTCCCGCATGTTTTAGACGTTTCCCCCTGGTCAAACACACCTGAATCAGATGAATGTGTTATCAGCGGGCCCCTGCAGAACCGGATTACTCCTGCAGGGACAAATCCAAAACATGTCGGACCCAGGCCCTAAAACACTGGAGTGGGACCAACCAATTGTTGACTCCCGAGATCAAACTGAGAAGCGCTGCATTAGACAATAGTTTGACTGTAGATGCGTGAAGGTCGGCAACAATCACAATTATTTTGTACACATTAAGATCAGAAATGTGTTAAAAGACATTAAGGCATCAAAAGTCCCAAAATGCTAACTGTGTTATGTGAATTAATTAAACAATAATGGCGTAGCCTTAGCTTGCAGTCTGATGGTTGTTTGTTTATCTAAATTTCCAAATCTTCAAAAAAAAAAAAAAAAAAAAAAAACTATAAATCATTTATAATGGTCTGCTGTAAGGACATATAGTTATTTGACTCAATACTAACCAGCACGGGGTAATTTAGATTGTCCTTTCAAGAGAGACAACATCAAGTTGCAGAAGATGAGAAGTTTGGAGATTCTATTCCAAAGCAAAACGTTTAGTCTCAACTCATCCAAATGGAGATACAAATAAATAATACTACAGGTCACCAAGAAGTTGATCTTCTTGGTGACTGTCTGACGTCTTCTGATCTGACCACTGTCTGCCAGAGTCCAAGACAGAAGTGCCTCACTGAAAAGAAGTCTGATCTAAGTGACTGGTCAGCTATGGGGTTACATTCTCCAGACCACACAAACACATGACCGCCATGTGCCACTTCGTACTGGCAGCTGGGACTATGACAAATAACCTGAATGTTTAAGCCCTGCCAAAGCTTCTTCAGTTACTTCACTGACTCCTACAAGTTCAGTACTTTTACCTGCTGATGATTTGTGGCGGTGTTTTTAGTCTTCTAATTCAGTGGTCCCCAACACTGGACCTCAAGGCCCAAAGCCCGCCCTGCATGTTTTAGTCGTTTCCCTGCTGCTGCACACCTGGGTTAAATGATTAACCGGCATCTGCAGCAATTGCAGCAGTGCAAAGGAGGCGATGCAATCATATGAATCAGCTGTGTTAGAGTCCAGACTTATCAAAAATCATGCAAGGCAGCGGTCCCTGAGGACCAGGGTTGGGGACCACTGTTCTAATTGATCCTGAATTGCATTAAGTTATGGCGATGATTTACTTTTTGAAAGCGAAACACTTTGCTATGTAAAAACACTCACAAGCCGCTTTCTAAGAGACACCTTGTTGGTAAGACTGGAACCCTTTGCTTTCAGAACCGACTTAATTCTTCATTGCACTGATTCAACAAGGTGTTGGAAGCCTTCCTCTGAGATTTCCATCCACACTGACATAATATCATCATGCAGTTGCTGCATATTTGTCTGCTGCACATCCATAATGTGAATATCTTGTTCCAACACATCCCATGGGTGCTCTATTAGATTAGGATCTTTGGCTGTGGTGTTCCCTGGAGCCATATTTATGAGATTAGTTGGAAATGGATTGGGTTTATTGACTTGATGCATCATCCTGCTCCAAGGACCCATGAGAAGATGAGTACACTGTGGATATATCTGACAATAGTCAGACTGTGTTCAAAAATGTGCCAGGTAGAGATCCCCCTCACCATTACACCACCACCTTGAGCCTGAATCATTGATCCACGACAGGTTTAATCTAGGTTTTCCTCCCGTTTACACCCGATTCTGACCTCACCATCTTATTGCTGCAGTCATAACAAAGATAGAGACCAGGCAGCGACATTTCATCCAGTTATTGTCCCATTTTGGAGATATTGTCCAGATTGTAGAATTGTTTTCTTGGATGACAGCCCCAAAAAGATATTTTGCAGCAGTAGATCCAATTCAAGGGTCAAAATATTAAGTGTTCAGAAATGGCATTTTGATTTTGTTTTTGGTTATAGTAGTGGTCAGAAATGTAAAGAATGTTACAGTTTCACTGTTGAAGATTATGATGACAATATCAATAGTGTACCATCATGAGAATGTCGTCAACATTCTTATATTGAGCGTTAAGAACTCAAGCAAGAAGCTCTATATAAGATGTGGGCAGAAATGGCAGTGCGAGCCCATTCATCTGGCCAAATGCATTATTACAAGCAGAGTTTACACCCCACAAAATATTGCACCCAATAAGTCAGTCCAGTTGTAACAGGGATTGATTTGAGCTTTTGTTGCCCTTCTATTATCGAGAATCAGTCTGCAATTTTTCTTCTGACTTTAATAGGGGATTTGGGACCATTTTCTGTCAACATGAGATATGGTCGTGCATGAAAATTCCAAAAGATCCGTTTTTCCAAATACTATCAACTAGTCCATCTGACTCCCGCAAGCATACCACATTCAAAGTGACTCAAACTCCCCCTTCCCCCTCCATTCTGTCGTTTAAACTTCAGCAAAGTGGTCTTCAACTCTAGTTGCTTTGATGCTTCACATAAGTGCCAGGTGATTGGCACATTAGCTCTTTGCATGATCAAGCATTAAAAGCGGTTTTCCTAACGAAGTGACCGGTGAGTGAGTGAGTGAGTCTGTTGAGGTGTGATCAGTCCAATCCCTTCAGGTGTGTCACCACAAAATTAACTGAGTTACAGGGGGTGGGGGGGAGGAGGACATACTGCTCAAACTTCCAGAGAACATGAACCATAAGAGAAGCAGAAACTAGAGGAAACTAAACGAGATGCATTAGCATTCACACATCTTCAGGAGAATTATCTGCTGAGTGTTTTCAGACAGTTTTAACACCCTTATAATGAAGTTTACACCCTCTCATCAGCAAGCCTACAGGCCTCTGCATGCATCAAAAACCATTACCTGTTTGACCAGATTGTCCCAAAAGTACGATAATATACCTGGCTACTTTATCGTTTTTTGTTTGTTTGTTTTTGTTTGTTTTTTTTAAGGCATACTTGGGGATTTTTACTGAATTTGTGGTTTCAGCTTATACCACTGATTTTAGCTGCGCCCCCCCTCCTGCGGGACTGAGATTGTGATGTTAATATCGCTCAACATGCAATGATGGGACGCAAACCACAACGACCCTTTGAGAAATACAGTTTGCATGACAAAAAAAAAGAACTCAAAGTCTCACCAAGCTGCAAGCTGCATCCAGTCTTCAAATGGAAGCGAGAACCTTAAAATCTCTGGCAGCTGCAAAAGCAGACACGATTTTCCATTCTTTGAGCCTGACGCTCATCCTACCCAGTTTATCAGCGAATAACATCAGCCTGAGGCATCCACTTTAACGATAAAAAAATGATGTCTGGAGGTGTGACATGTGTAATTAAGCTGTGTGTTCAGGAAGTCTGAAATGATAATAAAAAAAAACAAACAAACAAAAAAACTGAAAGCGTTTATTTTTGTGTGGCTAAAAAAAGGGAGGGGGTTTTACAGAGCAAGGCTGAGACACAGCGAAACCTCTAAGAGCTAACAGACAAAACTTTTCCACTGTGCTAATCTATTATTTTCTAAACGACATAGTTAAACTTACCTTCTAGCTATTTTTCCAAAGTGCTTCAAAATGAGGATTCGGCAACCGTTTCAATTATTCTGCCATCTCCCGAGGATCCACCGACAAAACCCGATTTGTTTTCCAAAGTCTGGAAAGCAGAGTCTTCATGACGCCAACATTATCATCCGTCGGTCGCTGGTTGCAATTTACAAAGAAGAAGAACTGGCGAAGTCACTAGGTGCTGATTCCGAGAACAGAACCCGATATAAGGTACATTTTACAACCCGGGTCTTCTTCACAGACAGTCAGTACAATCCCGGGGGGGCTTCAAGAGTCTTACTCCAGCGGCGGCGTTTCAAGGCAAATAGCCAGGATTGGTGGAGGAAGTTACCTTGCAGGGACTTACTACTGTGTGGGGAAAATATCATTAAGTCAGAGTTGTGGCGCATGTGTTTCCGGTAATGCTCTTCAGAATAAAATTCAAAATTCTCTTCCATCAGTTTTGGAGTTTCAAGTCGTATAAGCTTAGAAAAATTGGAACAATAAAAATAAGATAGTAGCTCTGTTACTTTAGTTCTGATTTGTTTTGTTTCTAGGCTTTTGTTCGTAATGTTTCTGATTGAGGCATTACTGTTTTGGGCAATAATTTGCACTGACTTTGGATGCTGTGCAGCTGGAATTATTTTTTTTTCTCTTACTTTTTTAGTTTAGTTTTTTTTTTTTTTTTACCTACTGTGACAGCAATGTATTGTTTTCACAACAATGAGCAGCTGATTAGCACCTGAAAAGCTTAAGAAATACCTGAACTCTGACCTCGAATCCCAGAGAAGTTGAATAGGAGGCTTTATGATGGAAGCAGGACAGGACCAAAGAGCAGAAAGAGAAGGAGGATGTTCAAACTATCATCACTATCAAGCATAATAGGCAAAGATCGTATCACCGGCTTCAACGTCTCTGCCAGGCTTTCTAACTGAACAATGAGAGATTTAAAGAAGACCCGCAAAAGCAAATAAGGTGCATTTGCCAACAGTCCATAGTTTCATTTATGTTACTGTGAAACATTGTTTCTATTTATTTCCAAGATGTCCTTTTATACAAGGAAATTGTAGTTTATAGTTGCATACACAGGAATTTTAAAAAGGTATTTTGCATGTGAGAATTGAAGTGTAATTTTGCATCATATTTCTCCTCAATAATTGAAAACAAAGTTAAGATGTGCAAAATATTGATGCCAGAAGAAAAGCGTCAACCACTACTTTGCTTATAAAAACAACAAAAACCATGTTGCTGTAAAAAATATTTATTTGAAAAATAAGACCACAGCTAACATCAGACGAAACACAATTAGAACTAAGCCCAATGGCAAATAGGAAGTTGCTTACTATTGTAAGAATTTTTATAAAATATTAAAAAGTCA
Organism: Poecilia formosa; assembly: GCF_000485575.1. Classification (NCBI taxonomy): domain Eukaryota; kingdom Metazoa; phylum Chordata; class Actinopteri; order Cyprinodontiformes; family Poeciliidae; genus Poecilia; species Poecilia formosa. The sequence goes on along the minus strand of NW_006800196.1, from coordinate 123,773 downwards.
CAACAAAATTAGGATTTTATAGCGAAACTAGAGGAAACTCTTGCCGTCCCTGAAATACTTGCTAAGCAACTTGACAGCCAGGCTTTAAAGGGACATTGGCTGCTTTGCGCATGTTCACAACATTGAAGGAAAAAAAAAAAACGCTCAACGCTTCAAGAAGTGCCTGGGCCACAAACCTGACACTAGAGGTGATTCGAGTCAAATAGCTTTTAAAAACATCTCCCTGTCTGTCTAAATTGATTGGGAAGTTTTGTCTTACCATTTTAGTTTCAAGCATTGTTTTAGTCATTAAAACATATGTAGAATTAATTAATCATTTTTGTTATGTCAGGAAAAAAATTGTTTTAATATTTTTCTTTCATTCTTTCTTTCTTTCTTTCTTTCTTTCTTTTCAGATAATTTACCAGTTGTTGTTTTTTTGTTTTTATTTTTTTGTTTCAATTTATTTACACATTCTATGTTTTTGGGTTTTATTTAAATT
>NW_006800196.1:98678-122193 GCF_000485575.1 Poecilia formosa | reverse complement strand
GACTACTTATACTTAATTGTCATAATATATAATTTTAGTATTTCTTTAATTGTTTTAAACTATTATAATATATTGAGTTCTGCTCCAGGACAAGGGATTTTACAGGCATCATCCACCGACAGTGTTTAAAATAAAAAAAAATATTCAGCAAACACCAGGGAAATATACATTGTTGTGCTCACATGACCCAGGTTAGTTAAGTCAGATATTTGAAAAAATTATATTTTGTGTATATTTTATTCAAATTTTGTGCTTTATCCATAGGGCCTGTTTTGTCCCTATTCTCAAGAATCACTGTAAGACATTCTCCTTCTGTGCTTCCTTGTTCCCCTAATCGCTATTCTCAGTTTGGTTGTTGTCTCTCTGATATCTATCCTGAAACCTCCAGCTGTTTTTCCTCTAAGCGAATAATAATCACATGTTTTCTATTTAAAAGAAAACATGTGTTCTTTATCACTTACTCACGGGGAACGAGTTGCCGTTTTGAACTGAACTATAACTGCAGTCTAATAAAACAACAACAAAAAAGATGCGGTAGAGTGTGAACAGTTCTCTATCAGCAGCTTCCATTGCCGAGCAGCAGCTGTTAGAGAAATCCGTTTCTATGGAGACGAGTTCACAAACTTCCAAACAGAGTGGGTGCAACAGCTTTTTGTCCGCTTGCACGATGAATTCAGAGTAAGTGATACGAAGCTGTGCTTGAATATGGACTTTATCTGACTTTGTCAACAGTTTACGTGTTGTTTTGTGTTCAAAACGAGGCTTGGTTAAAACCAACTTTTTCTTGCCAAGGAGCGTTTAAACACGGCACTGTTTATGCTAGGATTGGCTACAATGCTAATTGTGTCGTGTTTGTATTTTCTCCAGAAATTCCTTACTTTTCTCGGGTACCTATGATGAACCAGGGAAATCTGGCAAGTACAGCTGTTTATACTTTAAACTTAAAAACAGAAATTGACAGTAACATCAATGAATTCGCGGGGTTGTGGTTGCGTCGATGAGATGTAACTATTTTCCGTGTGTGTCTGTTTCTGTGTGTGTGCATTCAAACAGGTGTCAGGACAGGGTACAGAACACAGGATGGGCACATCTCCCAGATCCCTGGACTGTCCCCAACCATTAGCACCCCGCCCGAAGAGAAGCTCAGAGGGAGAAGAGTTGCAGTGCTGGAGAGCGATTCTGACTATGTGAAACTTGCAAAGCAAGGAGGACATAAGGGTAGAGTCATCCTGTTTGCCTTATTACAATCGTGCGTTTTGTTCGCTTTTCATTACTACAAATAAACGCCTTATTTTTGCTCTTTTTGGTGGGGTTTAACAGGACTTTTGTGGCATGAGGACATAAATGTTTTCGCACCAAATCCGTACAAACCTCCGGACTGGTTCTGCACTGAATCAGGAGACCTCACTACACCAAGGTGTTTAAATGATCTCATATGCTATATTTTGTTTAATTTGTGATTAAAAAAAAAAAAAACTCTACAGTGTGAAGGAAAAAATTTTAAAAACAGCTTCATTTGTATCAATTGAAAAAATATTAAGTTGTGTACGTTTTGTGTCCTACTCTTGTTTTTTCCATGGGGATAATTTACAGCATCCAGCAAAAAAGCCCTGGAGCCTATCCTCCACTAGAGGCTCCCTTTGGGACTGACAGCATTTCACCAGAGGAGGAGAAAGATGACGAGGATGACGACAGCAGTGGAAAAGAAAAGGTGTGTAGTAATTAATCACATGGGGTAAGTTGTACTAATTTAGCTTGTTTATTCCACTTTAAAGCTTACCTCTGGGACCGTTCGTGATGCAATGTGACATTATATGCTCACTTTTTGGCCCGGTTTTGTTTCTTATTTATCTTAACTCATCACAGGCATACATTTCCATGCTGTCAACACAAATATTCTTTGTGTTGACAGCATGTAATAACTTTATTTCTGTTTTTAGGATCCAGATGCTGATTGCAACCAGATGGAGAAGTTGCAGACTTCCAATCAATATGGGAGCAGCAATTATAAGAGAGTGTAAGTTACTAAGGTCACAAGATGGTGCTGTTGTTCTTTGTTGAAGTCTGTGTAAGTAGCGTCTTGATACTCCCATAAACAAACTAAGCTGTTATTTTTGATTAGTAACTGAGCTTCAGTACTTATTGGAATAACATTTTATAAAAGAAGGAAGAAGTTCAGCTATTGTAATGCAACATAAAGAATCCACACTGAGATTTAATAGGCACCTACATGTTTCTAATTTATGCTTCAAGATATTGAAATTAAGTTTTAAGACTGTTTTGAGCTCTTTAGGCAGCAATAGCTTTATGTAGATGTTTTGAATAGGAATACGTCCAGTTTTGATTATATTTTATCATTTATAATTACTGATGCAATACAAACTGCTGTTGGTACATTGGACACATCTGTTAAAATTATATTATGATTGAGACTGACTGTGTATTGGCATTTTACTCTTTTTTTTTTTTTTACTTTGTATCCTTTCTGTTTTTATAAATCTTAAACCTTTTCACATTTGCTGCATTGTAATTGTGTGTAACTCCAGAGTTACACTACTTTGGGCTGATATGTTGTATAAAATCCCAGCAGAAGAGATTTAAGTTTGTGGTTCAGTGTGACAAAAATGGAGGAAAAAAGTTCTAAAGGTATGAATACTTCAAGCACTGTACAAAAAGATTCTCTGACTGCTGCTTGCAGAAACATTTGCATTAAACTAGCATGTTTAATGTCTTTTTAATATAATCAACTGACATTTTTGTACAGTTGTCTTGGAGCTGCGTTTAAGTCAAACAGTAATTAGCATAAGTCGTAAGATTCGTAAATTCTACTAACTCCCATGTTGTGATGACAAAGCAGAAAAGCTCGTGGGCACATTGCACGGTCAGGTCAAATACAGCAGAACAAAGTGCAATGGCTTCTAGGACAGTCTGAGTGTCCAACTGTTTGCTTTGGCTTACAGCTGATCTGAGCTGTGTGTTCCAGTAGCTCTGGGAAAATGTCAATGACATGTCGGGACTCCAAAGGACGCATTGCTCACCGCTGCAACACGGTTACGGACTATGTTCATAACAAAAGGAAAGTTTTAAAGACATAAAAAAAAAAAAAGAAAAACCAAAACAAAATCTACACATTACGTCAGTTTCAGCTTCTTTCTGTCTGGTCCTAAAAGAAAACCAAAACAAGAGAGGAAAATGTAAAAACCCTTTTACCGTTCATAACTGGGTTTTTTTGGGGTTTTTTTTTTTTTTGCCTCTTTCTGGTGAAATCTTTTCAGATGATGTGTGACTTGGGTGACTTTGTCCATTTAGTCACTTGGTGACTAGATAAAGACAAAGACTAGATCATTTTGGAAATGCCAGTTGATGATTGTGCGTGCTTTGTTGAAAGAAAAAAAAAAAGAACTTCTTTAATCAGTAGCCAGAGTTTGTCGGGAGACGGAGTTGGGGTTTACCCAACAGTTAAGTAACTGGGTAATGTTTAATCCATGTTAACTGTAATCTGTTTATCTTAAACAGAAACACATTTATGTCAGTGTTTATGTAATAAGAATGGACGAAGCTCTACACTTCTTTCAAAATCTACTTAAAACAATAATCATTTTCGCTGCCATTTCAGAACTTTTGACAAGAAAGCGGCTCCCGTTGACATGACTAAGCTGTTGAGGTTTGGCTATGCAGAAGACGGCGCACCTCAGCAGTGATTTGATTCATCCAGTAAGATGTGCAGCAGCGAGGTTACGATCGCTTTATCATTGTTAAAACATTTCCATTGTCTTTTTATCATGCTCTCAGAATGCACTCCTAATGCGATAAAGCAAAATGAAGGCAAGCTGTTAAGCAGTGTATTGGTTTTATGTGACTGCTTTATGAATAACCACCACGAAATGACAAATTTGCTGTTTAAAACTTTTAACGTTTGAACCATTAGGAAATTTATGAAGCATCCTGACAGTGTTATGTAGATATGATAGTGACTTATGTGGGGATGATTAATGCAGTGACTCTTGCTCTTTTTTTTCCCATCTCCATGTCCACAGGCTGGAGGATTGCCAGATGTGCAGAAATGGGATGCATGCACTTCTAGAAGAACGGTTGCCATCTTTTCTTCTGACAATTTCTCAACTTTGTCCTGCTGAGCGAGATCAAGCATTTTACCAAGTTCGACATCTTTAAAAGTGTGAAAGCGATGAATTATGGCTGTAGTGTTGTATTTATTCTTGCCTGTAAGTGGTGCCTCATTAATTTCATCTGTTACGTGACGAAGGTGCGTTTGTTAAAGTTTCTTTGCGTATGTGAAAATGGGTAAACGATTACTAAAATAAAGTTGAAGTTGCAAATAACTCCGATTCTTTTTCTCTGCTTTCAACATGAACCCTTTCGCACCCAGATCTTCCATATTCTTTACCTGACCGCCTTACAGTTTTCTGTAAACAAAACGAGCTCTGATGAGTCTCATTTCTGTTTTGTTCACTTCTACAAAATTTAAAACACGAATGGTTTAGATTGTAGGTATTTGTGTTTGTCCTCGATTAAATTTTGCAAACTATAATTGGTCTTCTTACATCTACAGGAGTTCTTTTTATTAATTTGATATTTAGCAAAAACACATACTTTTAGCAATTCTGTCTAACCTAACGTATGAAAGGTTTTGTGCTTACTGTAGGTTAAAAATAATACACTCCCTTAAAAAGTGCTGCGCGAGTATCCGTGGAGGTTTGAAAACAATCATCTCCTGTGTTTATCATCTGAATGAACCATGTGGTTGTTGGTTATACATTGAACGTACTGTATACGGCTGCTTTGATGTCAAACTGTTGCATGTAAAGGTCAGAGGTTATCTCCGCGTTCCCTCTGTGGGTTTTATCCGTATGCGTCAGATATTTTCTGAACTCACATTGGCTGAATTGTAGACATTACACACTTCAGGGTTTATTCATACCTCACTGTTTACGTCTCACAGCCTGTTCCTGTTACTGTTGTTTTTTTGGGGTGTTTTTTTTTTGCTTTAGTTAAATATTTCTACATCACTGTGCTTCCCCTGTTTGCTTATCAGTGGTGGATACTTTAAGCAGACGCGCAAGTGCTGCTACTCCTCTTTTCTGAACCAATCAGTGGCTAGGTCAGGGGTGACGGGTATATCAACCCCACTGTTGGGTTGACTCTTACTCAAAACACAGTTGCATCAAGTGCATTTGAGACATCTAAGACTTTATTTCAAAGCATCACCTACAGTCATGGCACCGATTCTTCTCAACTGCATGGGGAATGAACACAATGACTACATCAAGTGAGTGGTTTGTATTCTATTGATTCTGCGCGTACAATGGATGTGATCCTGACTGTGTTTTAATATGCAGTAAAATACTCTTAGGCAACAGGTTCAAGTTAAAAATCCCTATTTGGACACAATGGAGGAGGACATTCTGTACCACTTCAGTTTGAGCACAAAGACTCACAACCTTCCAGAGATGTTTGGAGATATTAAGGTAAAAGCCTAGCGACGGAAATACAAGCCTGCCCGTCATAAAACAAAACTCACTGTATTAACTGGTTCCTCTCTGTTAGTTTGTGTGTGTTGGTGGCAGTGCGAATCGAATGAAGGCTTTTGCCCAGTTCATGCACCACGAGCTGAAACTGCCAGGAATCCCAGAAGACATCAGAGATATCTGCGAGGGGACCGATCGCTACTGCATGTACAAAGTGGGACCGGTGCTCTCTATAAGTGTAGGTATTCGTTTTTACAGAGATGAGTGCAATCTGCGCTCACCATCACAGACTTCTACAGCTAGATTTTTTAAAATATGAAGTTTACAGCTTTTAGAAGATGTTTTTTTGTTTGTTTGTTTTTTTAATTGTAGCATGGTATGGGTGTCCCTTCCATCTCCATCATGCTGCACGAGCTCATTAAGCTGCTCCATCACGCCCGGTGCCGTGATGTGGTCTTGTTTCGACTGGGAACATCTGGTGGAGTCGGTGAGACCAGATTATATTTTTCTCCTGAAGACAGTTTTATTTTATTTTTTTAATATAGACTTTCATCTATAAAACCCATTGTAATGCATCATCTGCAGGTTTGGCTCCAGGCACGGTGGTGATCACTGATAAAGCAGTGGACTACTCTTTCCTCCCCCAGTTTGAACAAGTTGTTCTGGGTAAAGTCATCACTCGGAGCACTGAGCTGGATGAAGGAGTTGCCAACGAGCTTCTGCAATGCTCCTCCGAGTTGCAAAACTTCCCAACCGTCATTGGAAACACCATGTGCACCCATGACTTCTACGAAGGTACTAAGCAAAACATCATTCATAATTCACTTCTGAGTCCTCTTGGACTCGCGTACTGAAATATTCTGTGTCTCCACAGGTCAAGGCAGACTCGACGGAGCTCTTTGCTCTTTTTCTCACGAGGAAAAGCTGGAGTATCTGAGAAAAGCTTACGAGGCTGGAGTGAGGAATATCGAGATGGAATCCACCGTCTTTGCCGCCATGTGCCGAGTCTGTGGCCTGAAAGGTGTCTATTTATAGCAAATTGTTGAACACTAGAATGACCCAGTACAAGAGCTGTGAACACATCAGGCAATTAGTCTAATTTGATGTTTCAAGACAGACAGAAATACACTTCCTGTCTGAGCAAGAAATCTCCGACCTGCAGCATCCTTTACAGAGATGAGCATTTCTAGCTAAACGTGTAGAGTCAGCCTTAGGATGAATTAATCTTTAATTGCATTAGGAAAATCTCACACTAATGTGTACTGTTATTCAGTAGAGGGACAAAATGTCCATGTTAGAGAAAAACATTTGAACCTTTCACAATTTTATACTACTCTATTTAAACTGCTTAAATGAACCGCAGCACAGACACTTCTCGTCAAAATGCGAAAGTCGGGGAGATGTGTGTTGACCTAGAGCCGAGAAACGGCTGGAATAATAATTGAAACCTTAAAAGAATACTTCCAAGTCTTCTATCTTCAGCAGAGGCAGGAATCAACCATAAGGCACTGGGACAGTATTGTGCCAGCACTCATCACTTCCTTTCTTCCTGCAGCGGCTGTGGTGTGCGTTGCCTTACTGAACCGCTTCGACGGCGACCAGATCACCTCCTCTCACGACGTTCTGGTGGAGTACCAGCAGAGACCCCAAGTCCTGGTGTCCCACTTCATCAAGAAACATTTAGGACTTGTTGCCTGAACGCTTTGCCCCTCCTGTAAAAAAAAACAAAAAACTATCTATATCTACCATGTTGATAATGTATATATACATACACTGTACCTAATGTTAATAGTTAAATTAGAGAAATATTTATATGCTTTTTTTTATGATTTATTTGATGAAGTTGAAATAAATATTTTCACATTGCTTTTACAGATATTTAAGTATTTGTTGCATATGTTCATATTAAATGCACTATTGTTGTAAGGTAGTACAAATCTTTACAATAATGTGTTATGTATGCTCATTTTCATGTTGATGTGAACCGTTGTATATGTGCCACCAAGGCTGACATGCATAGAGTTAGACTCCAAAATGTTATGTTTATTTTGATTTGATATTTGATATTTTTGATTTTGTATCTGAATGACTGAAAATTAAATAGCACCTTATTGAAGCAAAACAAAACAAAACAAAAAAAACAGCTTATACTGTAGCTTAGACAGTGATCTATGGTTTGAAAGGCATTTATTTTTGTAATAAAGCAACACAGACAATAAAGAGCAATATTACATGTTTTCAAGATCTACTTAGCAGTTTATGCTGTACGTATGTTATTGTAAAAAAAAAAGAACTTTATGTAAGCAGTCAATAAATAAACACCCATCAGCAATTCCTTTGTTGGATGTGACCTGTTGCAATGCTAGGTCAATGCATGAAGTTTATTACTTATAATAGAATTTAAGTCTTAAATTAATTGCTACACTTTTCATACTGGAATAAAGGGAACTTTGGCAGCACCCCAGCAATGGCTGGAAGCAGCATCAAGTGCTACGTATTTATGTTTACACCAGGGATGAAGTATCAGATTTAGGATCATATAGGAGCGTTTGTTTTTTTTAATGGCTAGCATTAATAACTTCAAATCGCTGCTGCAATTTCTATATGCATGGCTTGCAAAACTGTATTCTCAGCCATGCACATTATTGTTGATCTAATGTATTTGTGCTTGTTTATTAATTCTAATAAACTAGTGTTTCAGCTGCAAAACTGCATCTGAAACTCCTGTCAATTTAAGCTTATGTTCAAACACAGGTCCAAACTTTTCCTGTAAGTTTTGTCTGCTCATTTGTAAGTCTTACAGCATGTTGAAGCAGCATTAACAACAAGTCTTCAAAACATGTAGCAGACACTTTAGAAAACTCCTCGGTATAAAAAAAGAAGAAAAAAAAATGCAGGAGGATATTAAGATACGAGTAGTTGAAGAGCTTAACTGGCATGTGACGACAAAATATGTCAGTCTCTGACAAAATTCATATTCAGCATCTGAAATGTGTTGAGATGCTGATAAATGATACATTTTTATGGTATTTAAGCTAGAGTTTTTATCTGCTAAAATAGTAGCCAGGTGTTCACTATTGGTCCATATTTATTCTTAAATGACTCAGGTCAGGATGAGGTATGACAAACATTGAGACGGGAACATTCTAAGTTGCTGCGTCGTTTAGCTCTATTAAGATCTGGGGCGACTGTGGTCAATAGGAAGATTGTGGATTTGATTCCAGCTTCCCTCCCCCCTGTACCATGTTGCCTACTAATCTGTGAATCAGTGGAAGTGTCCAAGTTAACTGGCTAATGTGGTGACAGTGTAAAGCACTCGGAGCGATTAGTGCAACAAGAAAGGCGCTATATGAATTTATTCACTGTTTTAAATGAAAGAGAAAAAGGAAAGTGCTTGGAGCAAAACAACATGAGCCAAACACAATTCTTGTCAGAACTGAAGTGTGGATTTTGTGTCTCGTCTCGGTGGCTTAGGAGGCTTGATTTGGGACAGGGCCTCCTTGGCGTACTGGTTTTGGTGTACTCCAGCTTCTCGGAAAGCCTGCTCAGCTCGGACTCTTGGATCTGACACAATCTGGGAGACAGACATGCAACCGGTACGTAGTAAATTAATTACATATTTACAGCTTTTTCCACTAAATTACACAACTATGTTTTTTTTTTTCTCTCTCTCTCTCTCTCTCTCTCTCTCTCTCTTCTTGCTCTGAACTGGGACAAAGAAGCCACAGATCCAGCAGCCTCTGCAGCTTATTGATTTACATGGTGTCCTTGGGATCTTGGCTGTGTGTTGATATGAGGGCAATCATTGTTTGATAAGTCACTTGCTTTGTGTATTTTTCCCAATGGCATGGGTCAGTCTCAACCAAAGTGAAACAAAACGTGAACGACTGATTGTTGTAGCTGTAGAAATCAGGGTGGCGGGGGGGAAAGCGATTATCTGAAGTCGATATATAGGGAGCGGAAACAAGCAGATTGAAGCAGATGATAATGCGCCCAGTCATTGGCATCTTTTAAACAACAGGTAAAGGTGAGCGGAGGGTAGATATTATCATTCCTCACCTGTTTGTCTGTGTACGTGTTAATACTGTAGAGAGGCCTCTGCAGCTCAAACTCTTTCTCACTCAAACGTCGGCTCCTCCAAGCTTTTGTATCCGCCATCATCCTCTCTGGGTCGGCCTCTGCCACCACCTCAACCTGATATAAAAAAAAAGACATTGATATTGAAAACTCACGACTGTGTTCTCACTTGCAACCAAAAGGTGGCACTGATGTTTCTGCCCGGGTATGGATGAGTCCAGTTCTTCCCTTGTGAGTAATTTGAACTGACAGAACAAAGCTGAGTGGCTCAAACCGTTAAGGCCGGCAAATAGTTCACCTGCTTTCTGAGAGCTTCCAGACGATCGTGCCTCTCTCGTTCCTCCCTCTGCTGCTCCAGCTCCTGCTTTTCTCTCTCCCTCGTGCGTTTCTGCAACACATCAGCGCGAAACAGCACCCTAAAGGGAGCAGAGAGAGAGGGAGAGGCTGTCGGACATCAGGCCTGGATGACACCTCTGCTCCTTGGCCACGGCCAGAGGCAGCGTTACCTATCACTTCACACCGAACCTGCAGGTGGGGTTTTAATGGTGCTGCCAGAGTGCAGCTCTTCTCAGATTATCTGTTTTTATCTATTTTTCAGCTCCCCCCACCCCCTCCCCACTTGTTCTTCCTGACAAAACGCAGTCTAAAAGCTGCGGCTTACTCCATCATGAAGCCGCTTTAACATTATTCCTCGCCTTGCCCCGTATGGTGCCACATCAGAAAACGAAGTGCGCTTTGTGAAACTTCACACCTGTCAAGAATAACCGAAACCAGACAGCAACACACACTTTTAATAATCTAACATTTTCTTTTTGCCTGACGTCAAATCAAATGTAACCTTTTCCGTTGAAAGGCAACACCTGAAGCACACGGCTTTCTTGTGTGATTATGTGGAAAATCCAAATAATTCAATAATCCAGAAGTGTTGTTCCTCCTAGAATGCAATTCCCAGACTCCAGAAAACTGCATGTTCAATTGCAAGTTACAAATACCATGCAAATGTCTGACTGGCCATCATGCAGTTCAAGAAGGAAACTGGTTCTGTGTCCCAACTTGTTTTGTTTGGATTTGTGCAAATGCACGCCAGAGCAAAAGCTCTGTAAACACGCTGACTGTTAATAGCATGGATAGCTTCAATGAAACAAAAAGCAACATGATCCAAAAGGCCCCTGTGAGAGCTTAAAACCCTCACATGTCGGAAGAGTTTTTCTTTGATTCAATCTCGGATCCTACAAGTCCAATCGAAGATAACCAGCAAAGTAAAGCAATAGCAGCGTCTCTTACAAGTGGTATGCACAAATTATGTAAATACTGTGAGCGTGTCTGCAAAATTGGAGCACGTTTGTGGCGCAACAACCTCAAAAAGTGCTGTAACTATGTTAGCTTACCTTTTTAAGAAGGGTATTCAGATATGGCTTTCTTTGCAAGTAAAGAATTTTACTTTTTTTTTGTTTTGTTTTTTACTGCAGCAAATAGACAGATGGTGATCATGTAGAACTAAAAGAAACACCAGAGTCTTGTTTAAATCACCTTGATATCAGTATTTTCATTAGTTGTGACTGTGCTTTATGCTCACGTGATCAGTAAATCATTGTTTACTTTACCCTTTCGTTAGATGGGAACATGGCACAGAAGCTACTTAAAACCGACAGATGAGTGCTGCTCCAAAAAACAGGCTTTTAGTCTGTAATTATGATTAAAAAAAAGGACGGGGGGTTCTCAAAAGTCAGAGTAGGGCCCTTTAAATTGTTCTGAGGAAACTGGATCTACTGCAGCCATGAGATAAGGCAAATAATAGCAGAGCACACCATCAAGCCTTGTCCAATTCTGATTGCCGAAGAAAGGAAATGTGTGCATTGGCAGCTTTATTGATGACTTTTACCACCAGCAAAAAATCAGTTTGTGGCAGCCGTGAGAATAAGGCAGAATTAAATCGATAGATATAATCAGTGTGCTTATTGGCATCACATCCATTATCTATAACTGTTTATCTTTTCAAGGTTGAAGGCGGGGGCCGGCGCCTATTCCCAGCATTCACTGACAGACCAGATCCATCGCCAGGCCCACCGCAGGCCAACACATGACACTGACATACAAATAAATGAGGTCCCTCTATCCAGCACTCACCTCTCCCGGTCTCTTCTCGCCTGTTCTTCCATTTCGCTCCTCAGAGCTGCGAGTGCCTTCTGATCCCTCTCTTCCAGCAACTCCCTCCTCCTCTGCTGCTTTAAATAAAACAGTCTCAGCTGGAAGAACAGAAAAACGAAGCGCGACAAACAACAGAAAGTTAACAAGGAGAGCAATCACGCAGTAAGCAAAGTTGACTCTCGGAAAACTCCCAGGATCATCATGTCCTATTGAGCGAGGCGGCAGGAATCAGATAAATATAAATCGAGAAAATGAGATGAAATTTCAGGGTCTGTGTGACTATTGTGCTAAATTATACGGAATCCAATGAGGCCTGAATGTTCTCATTAATCAAGACAGCGTCCCAGGTTGCCAGTTCCTCCCCTCCCTCCCAATAGTGGACCCCTGAGGAGGGAGTTAATTAAACAGTCAGAAACAAACACGTTCTGGTGTTATCACACCTGTGGGTTCAATAACTAAAACGGATAATCAAAATCCCCGTGTAATGATAATGGCACATGCTTTCAATTTCATAACATCAAGGGTTTTCTTTTGTGTGCATCATTTCCATTTTTGCATTGACTTTTCTTTTGGGGTTTTTTTTTTCCATTGACCCAGGTTCATCCTTTTTAAATCAAATCAAATTAGACCAACAAAGCTTATATCAACATCATAAGTAATGTATACCAATAAAGCTCTCCTGACTACTCTTATTTCTTTTAAAGACTTTTGATAAATTTGCTCTACATTACTGATTAAAAAAAAATAAAAAAAATGCTGCAGCAAGTAACAAACACCTTTCCAGGACAGAAATATAGACAAAGTCTTTACTTTCTCTTTCTGGTGGAATCTCATGGCAGCCTCCTTCTCCTGCTCCCTCTTTAGTCTCTCCTCTTCTTCCTCTTGACGTCTTGCTGCTATGGCTGCCTCCAGCTTCGCCACCTCCTCCTGCTGGGCCCTCCACTGCTGCAGCTATGAACGCGCACCGGGAAGAAACAACAACAACAACAACAACAACAACAAAAAAAGCAGATTAGCATCAATGCGAAGTGACTTTGAAAAAGCTACGAACAGACAACGAGATGCCAAAGTGCCAAACGGATGCCAAAGGAGATGGCAGAAGCGATTTTAACACTTTATGTGCGATCACCTCTGGATTTGTCAGAGCACTAAATCGTAACGAGAGTAACTCTGAAGTGAGTGACTTAGACCTGCCTTCCAAAAGTGTTCATAAGTGTAGAAATGTTTTTTTTTTTTTACTTTTGTCACATTAAAACCTTGAGTTTAATATTTTATTGAGCTGGAATGTGACAGGCCAACACAAAGTCGAGTATGCTTAAGCATATAATAGATGCATTTTATCTTTCTATCAGTTGCGACCAGCTTTTCTCCACAGCCTTAACTCTGATCAGTCAGCTGTGTACCTCTGTCTTTATGAACTAATGTTCTCTGTCACACCTCTGAGTTTACACAGAGATCAAATTACAAACAGGCATTCCATGTACAAATCGGGTATCTTTTGAAGACAACGGGTTGCACTGAATTTTACTCAGAGGCGTCCGCAAATGGGGGATCAATGCAAACGCACACCACGAAGAAATCCAAAACCATTCGATCTTTTGCCCTCCACTCTCACAGTTAATATCTCACAGTCAAATCCAACCCATAATTGTTTTTTTGTTGTTGTTTTTTTTATCTGCGATTTAAATGTGACAAATTGTCACATTAAAACTACAGTCTGGCGTTACGTTTGTGCTCTTCTTTGTGGTATAAAAAGACAAACAGAGGCGTCACTGACTACAGGAGCAAGGGACAGCTCCGCTGTGCAGCAGCCCGTCCGAGGCCTGCTGAGTATTAAGTGTTGCATTTGACAGGGCAGATGGATTCACAGCTCTATCAGAAGAAAGCTTAGAAATCCCCAAAGGCATGAACTTAAAATTAACATGCTCTCACACACATTAGCACCAGCAGTTATCATAAAGTCAATCGCTCCTGACGGGCTGGCTGAGATAAAAGCAGCAGCTGTGTGTTTAGGAGGGGGACTTCAAACGATCCGGCCTCTAATCCACTTCTATTTAACAATGTTGAGCCTGCAGATAAAGCGCTGTTCCTTTTTAGAAATCATAATATTTTCTCACGCGGACTTTTAGTCCTTAATCTGACTTGATGTGACATTTTAGGCGCAGAAGATAAAGCCAGTGAATAAAAAATATTGGAGATTAATGTTGTCTTTAATATTAATTCAAATCCAGAAAGCCAAGTCACACTTTTTTTTTTTCAGTCAGTGTAATATGTCTATACGGACAGTGAGGTTAATAGTAATCCTGCTTTCTGTATTGCAATCTGGTGATTGTGAAAGGGCATGGTATTGATTTCAATGCCTTCTGGTGCTCAGTGAAGCAAAGCATTAAATGTACTAAACCAATCGCAGAGTTAAGTTGCTCAGCAATGTTGGAAGAGTTAGTAATCGTCTGGTCTTCCAAGTTTGATTTCTTGGAAAATACAGTCAGTAATTAAAAGCAAGAGGGCAAATAACCTATTGTATATAAGTAACTATAAATCAAATAATGTAATTTTAAAAATATATATATAACTAGATTGTGACTAAAGAACTTAAGAGTTGATTTTAGTACAAACCTTTATGAGCTAGCAAGTTATCTTTATATAAGTTTACTTATTTTGTGCATATTTGCTGCCCCGCCTGCTTTTGGACGTCTCTCCTCTGATGTTTGTGTCCTTGTAGGGGAAAAAAGAAAAGTTCTTAAAATGTTCTTAAATGCATGTCAGATCCCTGATGGCAGAGGGGACTCATCTTTCACAGATAACATAGAAATGTGTTGCTTCTGTGTAAAACGCATTCCAGGCGGTCAGCCAATAAAACGACAATTCAGTCCATTTTCTTTCTATTTGCTCTGGTCAGAATCACAGAGGGAGTTGGCACTCAGTGGTCATTAAGAGGAAGGCGGGGTAACCCATGCGCACGTCACTTTGAAAATATTTAACATAATATGAAAAAAAAAAATAATAATTCAATGAATGAAATATATTACATCGCAAAAAATTTGAAGAAACATCAGGAAAAATGTAAAGGTGACAGTAGTGGCAGGAGTTTGCCCTGCAATTGGTGGGTTGCTGGTTTGAATGTAAAATGAAATGGAAAATAATTTGTTTTCTGTTAGATTTTTGTATTCCAGAAAACAAGCAGCCATCATTTAATCAGCTGGTAATCCCTGATCTGTCTCAGATATGAGAAGTATGTTCTCAAATCCAGACTGTAAATAACATGGATATATTTTTAAGAGACATACGTGATGAATAAATATATCTACATATATTTTCATTTGTATTAGTGGACATTTGAAGTTTTTTTATTGTTGTTTTTTTTTCAGTAAGTTCAGTTTGCAGAATAATTTGTATCTGAAAAATCCCGTAGATGCTTCCTGTCAGAATGCATTAGTCTGACTTATTGTTTAGGCAGAGATGAAGTGGCATTTTAAGGAACGCAAACGTGTGGGGGGGATCGGAGGGGAGAAATACCATTATGTACAGTAATTTGTCACTGGAATCTCGCTTTCTGTGAATTTAAATAGAAATGGGACTCCATCCTTTTCCATGGCAGCACAAGAAAGACTGAAGAGATGTCAAAATGACAAAAGAATGATAGTGTTTTTATCTGAGCTCTGCAGCATGCTGAAAGCCTTTGTTAGCATAACTGTTCGCTTAAATATTTTCTGTCAGTGGGCGGTGCAAAAGCTGTCAGTTCTTCTGCAGGCCATTTAGTGACAAATCATTAATATATACAGTGTGCTGTGCAAAAGTCTTGAATCATCCCTTATTTGTTTACATTTTGTCTCCAAAGTGACATTTTGTGACATGTTTCAGAAACCCCTGTCAAAGTTTTTCTTTGGACTTTGATTGTTTTTTTCATCTGTTTTTGGGCCAATAGTTGGTCATTTTTAGAGAAATGCTTTTTGTTTTGACTGTTTATTTATAAGTATATTTATTTCCATAATCATTTTTAATAATTGTTTATAATAGTAAACAGGCTTATAGTAGTAAACAAGTGTTATTATTGTTAATATATGTGTAACTGCTTTAATGTATTGAAAAACAATAAAAGAGCATATAAACAGTTTATTAATCTACCTCTTACTGTGTAATATGCACAGCAGACATTTGAACTTGCAGCTGTTCGGTGCAGATTTTTGCTTTGGGTGTCATAATCTAGACTTCTTTTGAACTGAAAAATTCTACTGTGTAGGGGGAAAAAAATCTATTTCAAGATTTGAATCTACAACAAAATAAAAACCATAGTTAACAATTTGTGGTTCGCACACATTCCCAGATTAACAGAGAATGAGATGAAAAGAAAGTTAAATATGCAAATTATGTGGACAAAAACAACTTGACTGCCTTTCTCTCCAGTTGCACAGCACTTAAAATGCATGCTTTATAAAAAAAAACCTAAAATCTCTCGCGAGTAAGTAAATGCAGCTTATTTACATAACTCTTTTGAGTACGTAAATAAACTTTATTTAGTGACGTTTTAAAGCATCAGGAGAGTGAGAGATCTAGTTTGAGATGACAGAAGGACAACACAAGCTCAGACGGCCACTCAGTTCTACGAACTCGTGCAGACTGCAGTCTCTGAACACACAGTGCGTTGGACCTTGAAGTAGACGGGCTGCAGCAGCCAGCAGAAGACCAAACTGTAACTCATATAAGAACAAGAAACTGAACAATAGAAAAATATTGCCTGGTCTAAATGTGTCTTTTTTTAAACCTTCTAAGTAAAATTCTGAATCATAAGAAAGTGAAGAATTAAGGAAGTTCTGTAGACAAACGGGAGTCTACCCAAGTGCATAGCAAACAGGACACAACAGAACACAGTTCACATGTAAGACTACTTTCCTGATCAGTATAATGAAACACGAGGCTATGCAATTCTTTAGAGCACTTGAAATAATGTCAGTCTCCAAAATGAGAAAAAGACGAAAGCTCTTTGCTGCAATATGCAATAAGAGTTTCACAGCTGGCCCTATCAGAATTTCTTTCTAATGTCCATAACAGAGAAAATTATACACATATGAGCAATTAACTCCTCAGAGAGTTGTCAGCTGAAGCACTGTGGCCCACGCGCTGTCTCCGCGACTGAGACTTTTCCAACAATGTACTTAATAGTCATTGACAGGGGATCTGCTAACACTTTTGCCTAGAGAATACCCCGATTAACTGGGGAAGGGCACAATAATAGATAATCCGGCCATAATTTAATCCGTGACAGCGTCGTTTGTTTTGCAAAGTACTCTGAAGGCAAATGAGATGTTGTTATAAAAACTCTTGTTTGATGAAAAATTTACCCCCCCCCCATCCCTCCCGCCCCATCCGACAGTTGAGTCTTTTGCCCTGCTGGCCCACTCATCTCTTCTCCCACCTGAGCCTGTTGCAGCAATCTGTCATCCCTCCAGGCTTAATCCACTCGTGTGGAAAAACACAATCACACAATCAAAGACGCCTGCGGGCGAAATATGAGCGGGAGGTAAAATGAAAGCAAGGACATAATAAAAGGCTGGAATGAGGAGTAACACCAAGAACAATACCAGTTAATTACAGCAGCCAGAATAGCCCAGAACAAACGCCTGATGAGATGAAAAGACGAGTCTGGCATTTGGTGATAAAAAAAAAAAAAAGAAATGAAATGAGCTGCGTTGCATCTCAGGCGTGGAATTTTAACTCATGATAGTATTTATCCATTTCACCTTACCTCTGCCAATGTATGATTTATAGGTGCGGACAAAGGTTATACTATCGCTCATCGCAGATAAGGTTTATAATGTCATTTACGAATCCAGGAGGTCATTTTTTTTTATTATTATTATTATTCTCAAGAGAATCATTTTTGATTTTGTGTGTCAAGGAGTAAAGAAATCAATTGCCCCTAATTTTCTCCCGGGACATTTTTTACCTGTCCTTTGTAAAGATGAGGCAGCTTTGCTCTCTAAAATAAGTTCAGAACCAGTCTGTCAATGCCTGAGTAAAAATTGTTTTTATGAGCTGAGGACGGAAGAAAACTCGGGGGAATTCTGAGCATTTCTGAATAAGACATAAAGAGATATTAACCACCAGGTATGAACAAAATGTGGATTTTAGAAGATTTGCTTAAAAAGAGCAATTTTCACGTAAAGTATTGGAGTCAAGAGAGAAAAAGCACACAGTTTCTCCAGATCACCCAGACTCTGTGGTCCTATCTCACATTCTCTTCTCCTTAGATCACTGAAATATATTTTTATGAAGAAAATCACCCCTCAGGTTTTTATGGTCTGGGAACAGATGATTAAAGAAAGCCGGTTCTGTGTCTGGTGAGCAGATAATGTGTCAATTTGGCCGTACGTGTTGGATCATTATTCTGCTTAAAGAACTAGTGAAGACCCATTTCCAGTTTATTGAGCAATTTCAACATGGATTTTAGGTTAAATATCATGATCTTTCACATAATTCATAATGTCCTCCAGAGCAAAATTGACTCCCACAACCTCTGGAAAAACAAGCCCACAGCACCACCGATCCTCCACCATACTCAATACAGGTCATCACTGATGGTTTTCCTCATTCTCCTTGGTTTGATGCTAAACCAACCGAATGTGTTTGCTGGGGGAAAAAAAACAACAACTAAATAATAAAAAGCTTTCAGAACAAAAGCAGCAACTTTCTGAAACCCACTTATTAATACTGCATAGACCAGCCAACAATGGTTCGGACAGCGCTGCTCCCACCTTGGCAGGAGGAGACCTCAGTGATGACATTTGTTGAACTTTGACCACAGTACTGACGCACACTCAGTACGGCAAACAGCCTTACTACATCAGCTGACCGACCGTCTGCCAGTCAGAGGGGCAGCCAGACACTCCCGCTGCCCCCGCAGCCACAAACCGCTTTTCGATGCAAAATGATGTCTCTAAGCTCGTCTGAACCGCAGTGAAAGGAGACAAAAACTGAACACTCCATCGTTTACATTCTCACATTGTGAAAAGTCAACAGAAGCGTTAATCCAGACAATGACGGCATGGTTGTTATGAAATCTATGGCAGGCTTTATATGACTTAATATTGCACTGTCTCTATGTCTGCTTACATTATTAAAAAGCCACCTAAGAAAATTAAACTGCTTGAAAGTATTGTCTCTGCCAAGGCCATGGTCTAGACATTAAATGTTAAATCTTCTGTGTTGTTCTTGGATTTATGCTTGTTGCAGTGCAGCTTACAGATCAGTTGTAGGTTTTTGAAATGAAAAGTTTATGGCCCATCGCATTTTCCAATAGTTAAATAAAAAAGGGATAAGTTTTACCTCACTGGGTATAATAGCAGCTAAGAGCTGAGATGCCCCTTTGAAATGTTTTAGGCCACTAAAATCTTTCTTTTCCAACTGGTCTTTGTGTGATTCCCTGACAACACGTAGATCTCCATAACATTTCAAATTGTATGACATGCTGACTCATGATTCTGACTACAATTGGTCTCTGACATATGGTATGGGTTGAGTTCATCAAATAAATTTCAATTTTCATTTTGAAACTTCCTATATTGCCTTATTAGGTGTTTTACATACTTGCTCGTTTGGATTTTTCTGGATGTATTCGTATGGTTGCGTTTGCTGTTTGTCTTCCAAGATGCCCTGGTGGGTACTTTTTGTGACGCCATCGCAAATGCCCTGTAAGTACAGGATATCTACAAAATTCCTCAAGACCCAGAAGAAGAAGCCAGTGACTGTGGGAAAAAGAGCTTCTTCATCAGTTCTACACTTGCTCTCTGGATCATAGCGTCTCTTCACACATCTTTACCAGGAATGCTTTTTTCAGGTCTCTTATTGTCAGAACTGTTTTGTCATTAAGTTCTTTAGTGCTACATCTTAATTGTCTTTGTTCACTGCTAAATCCTGACCTATGTCTGCTGTTCGTGTTCCTTATACCCCACCTTGTTTGGCCTTCTTCTCTGCTCTGAACTTTGAGCTACAAGCTCGTTTCTCTCTTTATTAACGCTTTAATTTGTTTGTTTATCTCCTCCCAGCTGCCTGCTCAGACCTGCACTTGAGTCCTTTTTCAACAATGGGAATACACCCGCCGGAGGGGTGGTGGAAACCAAGGCGTTAAAGATGCAGTTGCAGTAGAAAGGCGAATCCATCTTGTCTCTCTGCTGTGTCACTGCGCTGTGATGATAACAGCAAGCAAAAATAATGACTGGATGCAAACGTGCATCAATCTGAGCCTCAGTGTAAGATGACTTCTGTGCATAACAAAATCCTTTTCCTGACTCAGAGATCACTGTCGACAAAAGTTAATAAAAAGCAGGGCATTTTTTTTTTTTTTTACACGAGTGACCCGCATCAACTCTATGAGAAATGTTTTCTTTTATTGAAATTACTGGAATTTCTAGTCTCTTATTGTTGTCAGGGACACAGTTTGAAGTTACCAAGAGGAAGCATTGTTGTGTTGCTCCTCAGTTACAGTCAGATGTTTATGATGTTCAAGTCAGAGCTGAAAATAAAGAGGAAAAATGTCCTTGATAAGGACACTATGTCCAAACAGTATACAAAAGCCCAGTTCTTCTGTATCACTAATTCTATAAAAGGTAGAAATCCAATCTACTTTATTGCAAACTCTAAATCTTCAATATTCATAAGAAAAGAAATAATTTAAGCTTCAAGGAATAAACCAATACTTAAGTTTTCTACTGATCAGTAAAATAATCTTCTAACTTAATGTTTCAAATCACTTGCTGCACCATCACCTCTGCTTTGGAATCCAGCAAGAAGCAGCAAATGTTTTTTTTTTTCTTTTCTTAAAATAACTAAAAGGTTTTAGGTTCTTTATTGTGACCGACTGTGGTAACTTCAGGTAATAGAAGTGTGTTTGGGTTCCTGCCTCTGTGTGCAGTTTGGTTTGTTTTCTTATCTCAGTGTTGGGCTTCCTCCCTTTAGATTTGTAGATTCTTTTCTGTCCAGTTCAGCTCCCTGTTTGCTCTCAGTGTTAAGCTGTACACACACTGTGTGATTTGTGGCCTATTTTCCAGTCAATCTGTCTATAATATATGTTTTTAACTTAAGATTATTAAAATATATTGATAATTACTATGGGTTACAATTGAATTTAACAGTACCCGTTTATATTGATGTTGCTAAATTCATGATATTATGTTTATTTCGTACCATGCATCTGTCTAAAGATGAGTTTCTTTCCAGATACATTAAATTACTTCCAGGGATACAAACACGCACTTATTAACACGCATGACGTGATTATTACTAGTTCTGTTCGCACATACTATTGGTTCTTTTTCACAATTAAAAAGAAAATGAACAAATGCAAACCTTCCAAGTATTTCAGATTGCTTTATATGAAATATATACACTTTTAACAATAATGACGCTGATTTATGGAAAACTTTAATCCTTCGGCTTTGAAAACGTTTTCATGCTGAAGGTTAAGATTGCAGCTTTCATTTGAAAAGCAATCACTTTTCTGTCAGAATGGTTAAAAGTTTTATTCTTTTTCTTTCTGTGGTCATTTAGTATTTTTGTGAACCGAAATGCAAAAGAGAAGAAGCTGGAAATCTGAAAACTGACATGCTATCTAGATGGGCTTTGTAGAGTTTAAAAACAACTAATTACAATGACATGCAGTGTCTTGCTCAAATTTGTCACTTAACACAAACTTCAGTGTAATTTTATCTGATAGCACAACACAAAGCAGTCAGTTAATCAGTAAGTAAAGTTTATCTTCGTATGATTTAGCCTCAATGTGAATACAGCTTTTCTATAAAGACCTGAAATGGTTGTTACAAAATATTGGTGACAGAAACAGCATCATACGGTGACATACGGTGGCAGCATCATGGGCGTAGTGAATTAAATATTAAGGTTTATGATTGTTGCAACATTTCTATTAAAGATGCTGATTAAAATGTTGTTTTATGAGAAGAAAACTAAATATGGTGCTAAACCCCTCCAACATACAGCCATGGAATAAGTGTGAAGAGGAAGCGTAAACCCTGCAGAAGTCAAATTTTAAACTTTGTGCATCCAAACCTGCAGAACACAAACAACTAATCTGATGATATTTGACTAAATGAGCCTCAGTCGTGCTGGCTCAACCCAGCTCATGTCAGAGTGTCCTATCCAAACAGTCACCAGAGAAAAGGACAATTCAGAAGAAAAAAAAAACAACAACATGGGGGAAAGTAAACTGAATTTATACAATACAACATCTGCAGCATATGGATTTGTTGTGTCAGTGTGTAACTAGCACCCCTCAGAGACAGCAGCATCATGTTCGGCAGACCATCCTTATTAGCTTGTTTGCATTCACAGCCGATCCCAAGCGGCAGCTAAAGCAAGAGATGCTGTCAGGCAGCCCTGCATTATATACAGCCTCATCAGCAGATATACGATGCACAAGCAGGCAGTCGAACAAGGCTCCCTTTACGATCTCTTTCACGCCTCATACCATCACATCGACACTTACAAAGGACATGTCATGTGCATAATCCTTTAAGCGCTGCGATAAATAATCTTCATCGTATCCACACTAACAGATGTGTGTTAATCACAGAGCGACCAAGAGGTAAAAGTAAAAGAGACACCAACTTTCTCTCTGAGATGCAGGCAGATGTCCTGCTGGTGCTGGCGGTCTCTGTGGTGCTCCAGCTCCTCCTGGTGGGCGTGTTTCGCCTCCTGCAGCGTGTCCAGGGCCCTGTCCAGGAGCTCCTGCGTGTCTCGCTGCCACTGGTGGGTCACGACTCTTATTTGTTTCTGGATGAATCGATGCATGTCGCAGCTACGTCCGTGTTGCAACTGAGATCAAAAGAAGGAACACTGATATGAGACCTTTTCTAAATGTGTTCACTTCATCTGTGCCATGGACATGTGTGTTTTTGTCACATGTAAATGTTTTCAGATCATCCACCTAAATAAATGCAAAAAAAAAACCATTTTCAAATTCATTCATTTATTGAGATAACCTATTCTATGTAATTTATGTAAAAAAAAATTAAAAAAGTATTCAACCTCTGGTTCTGCTCCCACCTGTTTGGAATAACAAATATTCAAAGGTTGTTGTGGTACTTTCACATCACTATGAAGAAATTTTGGACTTTACCTAGGCCACCCCAAAACCTTCACTTCACGTTTTGCAGCTAATAAGTGTTTTTGGTAACACTTTATTTGAAGGGGGGTGAATAAGACTGTCATGACACTGTCATAAACATGACATAACACCTGTTATGAACATGAATAAGCCTTCATGAATATTTATGACTGTTGTCATAAAGCGTAATTCGGTAAATTTAGACTCTTTTAATACATAGTTGACATTTTTTAAAATGTTTTTGTTATGACAACTTGATATTAACCAAGAAATCATTACTGTTTAAACTTTACCTTTAAAAACATAAAGTTACCTAATTTTTAAAGTGCAATCAGTAATACTTTTAAAACAAATTTCTGTCAGTAATGGCTTAAATCCGTTTTTGAATTTCTTTAGATTTTGCCGTGATGCGTGTCTTTCTGACCTTTTAGCCTGCCTCATGTTGCCAGACATGTTCTATCTAAACAGCATGTGAAATTTAAGAAAGTTTAGTTAATCTATTCATTTAAGGGGCGGGGGAATGTTATATTTTCACAGAAGTCCAAGTTTGGTTTAGATCATTTTACACAGGTTATCTTTGTCCGATATGAAAAATGACTGGATAATCTAAAGCAAAAGTGACACAAAAAAAACAAACAAAAAAGAGGAAACAAGAAGAGAGCAAATGACATGGGAGAACACAAGGAGT